>NC_053492.1:262007683-262307683 GCF_905171775.1 Rana temporaria | reverse complement strand
CACAAATTGAGCTTTCTTTTGGTGGTATCTGATCACCTCTGCGGTTTTTATTTTTTGCACTGTAAACAAAAATAGAGCGACAATTTTGAAAAAAAATCTATATTTTTTACTTTTTTTCTATAATAAATATCCCCCCCAAAAAAAACATTATTTTTTTCCTCAGTTTAGGCTGATACGTATTCTTCTACCTAATTTTGGTAAAAAAAATCACAATAAGCGTTTATCGATTGGTTTGCGCAAAATTTATAGCGTTTACAAAAAAGGGGATAGTTTTATTGCATTTTTATAAAAAAAAATGTTTACTACTAATGGCGGCGATCAGCCATTTTTTTCGTGACTGCGACATTATGGCGGACACTTCGGACAATTTTGACACATTTTTGGGACCATTGTCATTTTTACAGCAAAAAATGCATTTAAAATGCATTGTTTACTGTGAAAATGACAGTTGCAGTTTGGGAGTTAACCACAAGGGGGCGCTGAAGGGGTTATGTGCGACCTCATGTGTGTTTACAACTGTAGGGGGGTGTGGCTGTAGGTGTGACATCATCGACTGCGATTCCCTATAAAAGGGAATACACGATTGATGACGCTGCCACAGTGAAGAACGGGGAAGCTGTGTTTACACACAGCTCTCCCCGTTCTTCAGCTCCGGGGACCGATTGCGGGACTCCAGCGGCGATCGGACTGGGTCTCGTGCACGCGCGACCCCACGGCTGGGCTTAAAGAGCCACGTACATGTACGTGGATGTGCCCAGCCGTGCCATTCTGCCGACGTATATCGTCGGTAGGGGTCCTTAAGTGGTTAAAGAGGAACTGCAGTCTGATCACATAATTTGTAATAAAAACATCTTTGCCATTCTGAAGCTTCCCTCCAACCACTTTGCATATTATTTTATCATACCTCCCAACTTTTTGAGATGGGAATGAGGGACACCTACCAGCAAAAGTATGCAGGCATAGGACACACCCCTTGCCACGCCCCCTTAAAGGAGAATTGTACAAAAAAAACAAGATTGGTTAAACCCACAAGTGCTTTTTTTTTTACCACTACTATTCCTTTATATTTTATTGGCTTTTGGGATTTACAAATGCAGCAATTTAGAAATCAGATGAAAGATTTAGCACTGGAAAACACTTTTTGATAGATAAAAAGTGCATTTTATTTACATTTATATAGATCAGACCAAAATGAGGGACAAATGAGGAGGAATGAGGGACTGAGGGACATTGCTCCAAATCAGGGACAGTCCCTCGAAATCAGGGACAGTTGGGAGCTATGTTTTATATATACTGTGATTCTGTACTTGCCAATTACGCTGCAGAAATCTCCCTCCAGTAAGTCTGGCTGCAGCTATTTTAACTGTGGGCAGCTGAAGCTGCTGCCTGTTCACTTCCTGGATTTACACAGACACACAGAAGCACACCTCCAGCTCTGCAAGCCTGCAGCTTTTATTGACCCTCTTATGACTCACTCGTTCCCCTCCCTTTACTGGCAACAAATGTTTTACCACCCAAAGAAAAAATATATGTTTTACTATCCAAAGTTAAAACAACAAGGGCATAAGATTAAATAGATGTTTGAAGTTGAAAAAATTACTGAAGGTCCGCTTTAACCACTTGCTTACTGGGTACATATACCCCCTTCCTGCCCAGGTGAAATTTCAGCTTTCACCACTGTCACGCTTTGAATGAAAATTGTGCAGTTGTGCGACGTGGCTCCCAAACATAATTGGCATCCTTTTTTTCCCACAAAGAGAGCTTTCTTTTGGTGGTATTTGATCACCTCTGTGTTTTTTATTTTTTTGCGCTATAAACAAAAATAGAGCGACAATTTTGAAAAAAAAAAATTTTTTTTTTTACTTTTTTGCTATATTAAATATCCCAATTTTCATTCAAAGCGTGACAGTGCCAAAAGCTGAAATTTCGCCTGGGCAGGAAGGGGGTATATGTGCCCAGTAAGCAAGTGGTTAAAGGAAAAAATGTTACTGCCCTGATGTAATTATCCAGAAAGTGCAATTTCATAAAGTGCTATTAACCACTTGCCGACCTCCTCATGTACATATACGTCAGCAGAATGGCACGTACAGGCACATGTACGTACCTGTACGTGCTCCGCTTGACGTGGGTCGGGGGTCCGATCGGGACCCCCCCCGGTACATGCGGCGGTCGGGTTCCCTCGGGGAGCAATCCGGGACGACGGCTCGGCTATTCGTTTATAGCCGCCCCGTCGCGATCGCTCCCTGGAGCTGAAGAACGGGGAGAGCCGTATGTAAACACGGCTTCCCTGTGCTTCACTGTGGCGGCGCATCGATCGAGTGATCCCTTTTATTAGGGAGACTCGATCGATGATGTCAGTCCTACAGCCACACCCCCCTACAGTTGTAAACACACACTAGGTGAACCCTAAATGTTATAGCGCCCCCTGTGTTTAACTCCCAAACTGCAACTGTCATTTTCACAATAAACAATGCAATTTAAATGCATTTTTTGCTGTGAAAATGACAATGGCCCCAAAAATGTGTCAAAATTGCCTGAAGTGTCCGCCATAATGTCGCAGTCACGAAAAAAATCGCTGATCGCCGCCATTAGTAGTAAAAAAAAAAAAAAAAATGCAATAAAACTATCCCCTATTTTGTAAACGCTATAAATTTTGCGCAAACCCACCGATAAACGATTATTGCGATTTTTTTTTACCAAAATTAGGTAGAAGAATACGTATCGGCCTAAACTGAGGAAAAAAAATTATATATGTTTTTGGGGGATATTTATTATAGCAAAAAGTAAAAAATATTGATTTTTTTTCAAAATTGTCGCTCTATTTTTGTTTATAGCGCAAAAACTAAAAACCGCAGATGTGATCAAATACCACCAAACGAAAGCTCTATTTGTGGGGAAAAAAGGACGCCAATTTTGTATGGGAGCCACGTCGCACGACCACGCAATTGTCTGTTAAAGCGACGCAGTCCCGAACTGTAAAAACACCTTGGGTCTTTAGGCAGCATATTGGTCCGGTCCTTAAGTGGTTAAGCTGTAAACTAAATTAGTGCACAAACAACCATAGATAAAATGCTATATCAAGTACAAAGACATAATTGATATACTATATGGATAAACATACGTGAGTCTATCACACTATACCAAAAAAAAAATGGATGTTATAAAAAATGTGCAATAAACGAAAAAACAGCGGTTAATTGTCAACATGGAACATCAAGGGACAAAATCACTGCACGTTGTGCTCCTGTGGTGGAAATATTACCGCTGATAGTGCTCCTTATGTGAAATAAATACCAGAAAAAAATATATATATTGAATTTCAAAGTCCCATAAATAGCTAGTAAATGTGCAAACAGCACTAAAAAAGTTCAATAATGGAACAGCAAACAATTTTGCAATTGAGCGATGGATTCCAATGTGGTAAGTAGGGAGGGGTTCAATGCTGGTAGTGCTTATTGCACGAATTGAATAATTAAAGGTGCAGCTGTCTCTTCCACCCTACAAACATCACCAACGACTAGACTGAACACTCACCAGACCCCAAATAGTAAAGGCCACAAAATGGTTTCTTTTCTGACCGCCACTGGGTATATCCTCCTTCTCCCTCTTTCAAGAATTTCCTTATTGCCTCAAAAACAAGGGGCTCATCATAGTGTAGTATTTAAAAAAAATCATTTATTAAAATAATAAAAACAGTGCACTTACAAGAAAAGTGCCTCTGACCAGCACTAAGTATCTCTGGCAGTGTCGAGCGTTATAGCCGCTGACCAGCGTTTGTGTTGTTCCTCGAGTGGTGTGCGTCCCTCGCTCCTGTTCCCCTGTATGTCTACAGATGGTTCCGACGCGCTGGTGCACTTCCCCTTCGTGTGTATCCAAACTGTTTCTACGCGTTTCGCAATACTTGCGTCATCAGGAAAGCTCTCCTGATGTGGAAGAGACAGCTGCACCTTTAATTATTCACTTTGTGGAATAAGCACTACCAGCATTGAACCCCTCCCTACTTACCACATTGGAATCCATCGCTCAATTACAAAATTGTTTGCTGTTCCATTATTGAACTTTTTTAGTGCTGTTTGCACATTTACTAGCTATTTATGGGACTTTGAAATTCAATATATATTTTTTCTGGTATTTATTTCACATAAGGAGCACTATCAGCGGTAATATTTCCACCACAGGAGCACAACGTGCAGTGATTTTGTCCCTTGATGTTCCATGTTGACAATTAACCGCTGTTTTTTCGTTTATTGCACATTTTTTATAACATCCATTTATTTATTTTTTATTTATTTTTTGGTATAGTGTGATAGACTCACGTATGTTTATTCATATAGTATATTAATTATGTTGTACTTGATATAGCACTTTATCTATGGTTGTTTGTGCACTAACTTAGTTTACAGCCTAATAGCACTTTATGAAATTGCACTTTCTGGATAATTAGATCAGCGCAGTAAAACAATTTCCATATGCACTTTTAACCCTCTATTGAGGGTCTACATGGTATTGCAGCAGATCACTTATTTATCTATTTAAAACATATTTTTTTGCGCCGGTGACACTTATAGCACTTGAAGTGGTTAAAGGAACCTATTTAGAAAATAAACTAACCTTTACAACCCCTTTACAGTGGAATTCCACCCAAAAAAACAACTATATCCTGGCACATGCAGAACACTACCAACAAGTTAAATAGCCAAAAACATTTTTGTAGTGTTAATACCGTAGTATAGCTTTTCTATCTGCCACTTCCTGTTTTTCCCTCCCACGGGAGTAGGCGTTCCTACTCCTTTCCCCTGCGCCGCAATGTCATCTGGGAGCCGGCCGGAATGTCTCCTGGGAGTACTGAGCCGTGATAGTTTTTTCTATTGTTGTGCATACCATCACAACGGGGCGTGAATTTTCAATGACGCCGCCCGTTGTGATGGCAACCAGGAAGTTTACGCCACTACTCGCCGTAAACACTGGGCAGGCGCGAGAAAGAGCGGTGAATGCTGGGAGATGAGCATTCACCGCTTCCAGGAAATGATTGCTTGTGGGCTTCACAATGCCCACAAGCAAAATGGAAACTGCCTGTAACAAATTTTAAAAGTTCTTCTTTACCACGAAAACCGACAAGGGACATTTGAAGTCACCAAACAAGTGAGTATAACTTTGTATTGTGAAACCGGATTGAATGCACCAACAAAAAAAAACGATTGGCCGCGGAACCTCCGCTTTAAATATGAACCTGTTACAAGCAAAATACAAGGGCTGCCACGGTTTCGTTCTGATTTTTTTTTTTTTCACGGTCAAAATTTCAATTTATTGAGAAGAAACAAGTATGGTATAAACAATCGAGCAGATGGTAGGGTATCTGTTACAGAGTAATACAGAATCATGCAATCATGTTTCATAGAGTGAAGCAGTAAATATGAATGCATCTTTCGAACCATATTGAATACTTTGGCCCAGATTCACAAAGCACTTATGCCGACGTATAACACATCACGCCGACGTAAGTGCAAATGTGCGCCGGCGTATGTGTGCGGCAGACCCACGAACCAACATGCGCCTAAAAACAGGCTACACCCCGCCGACGTAGCTTACATACGCCGGTGTAGGGTGGGCGCACATATGGGCTGGGCGCATGGTGCTGCTCCCATTGATTAGCCATTCAAACATGCAAATTAGGGAAATACGCGCGTGCACGGCGCATGCTACGCGAGATGCGCGTAAGTTGTTAGTCCGGCGTAAAGTTATTCCCCATAAATGAGGTGCAACCCGGCAACAGACATGCACAGGTCTGCACCAGGGAACACAAGCCGGCGTATTGTGCATTAGACGTGTGCCTGGCTGGGCGTTCACGGCGTACGCGGTGATCCTGCGTAGCTTAGGCAGTTGTGCCGGCGTGGTTGTGAGCAGGCGCAGGGGGGTGCTGTGCATGCGTCCACATCACCGTGCATGCGCAGTTCGTGATACGTACCTGTCTGGCGCTCGGCCCATCATTTGCATGGGGTCACGCCTCATTTGCATGGGGTCACGCCCACTTCCACCTACGCGGGCGTGCGCCTTCGAAACCCACGTTTGCACAGCGTTGGGAGCACTGGCTTGCTGAATGCAATGCTTGCCTCTCCGCGCTACGTTGGCGTGGCGTACGGTGTTTGCTCTACGGCGGCGTAATGTGCGCCTTGCTCTCTGTGAATCTGGGCCTTTGTTTTTAGTTGCTTCAATAATTTGAGTAAAGATACCAAACAACAAAACATGAGCTAAGTTATGTCAGGACTACAGATTGACATGCTTGTCTCATGTCAGTGACTCACAAAGCATCAGAGGGTCAGATTGACAGCACCTTTATAGCACCTTTAAATGGAGATCAATGGACTAACATCTTTAAATGAATATACTGTAGCTGTAGGTTTTACTTCAATACAGATGTCAGTCATAAAATCCGGCTCTACAGTTTCCACAGTTTATCTTCCATTGCCCTCTGCTGGTTACTTTTTAAAAATGTTTAGCAGGTTGTTAAAATGTGCAAAATATGTCATCATCAGTCACATTCTTCTTGATCGATCTATCCTAGTTAAAGCTGACTTTCCATAACTATCCGACTGCATTTCCATGTAATATCCAAAGAAGACAAAAGTAAAAGGACCTTTTAAAGACTCACACCAGTATCTATACCTATTAATTTAATGCCACTGCAGAAAAGTGTAATTTTTTTTTTTTGTTGATAGATGATGGTAATTGTGTAGTCTGGAAGGACTATGTTATTATATAAATCTAAAATGGTAATGGTACGTGAGCACAAAAGGCAGTCATACTTTTAGCATAAACAGTTTATACACTGTTCTGATCTAACACCTTCTCAAGGTAGCTGATACCATATGATACCATATGCAGAGCTGACATGGACCTGCCATCCGCCCCCTCCTCTGATTATGGCCCGTGACCAGTTACCAAGTTGCTTAAGTGGCCCTCGTGCTTCAAAAGGTTGGGCACCCCTGCAGTAGATGGTCCAAAAATTTGTATGGTATTAGATTCAAACTGGATTTAATTAAATTGTAGCCAAATTAGAATGTCAGTGTTACTTTTCGGCAGGTGGAATTCTTAAAGGGGCTTCTGGAAGAAAGGGACCAAAGTTTGCTCCAAAGCCTGTTTTAACCTTCTATCTGATTCTGTTGTTGCCTGGGCCCCCATTCGCTTGGCTTCCAATGCCACCAGGTGCCAACGTTTTATCTCAGTAGAGTTTTTCTTTACACAGTTCAGAGCACAATGATTCTTCCTGGCAGCTGTTTCATCTTCCAAGCCTCACATTCTGCAAGTAAATTACAGAGATCATAAGCACAGACCTACTGCATACACAGATAAAAAGTTATGGCTTACTATTACCCATATTTACCCACAATTATCCCCAAACCTCCATCTCCCCTTCTAGAGCATGTCTCAGCATTTTTTGTTTTACCTTATTCTTGAAGCATGACGCAGCTTTATGACTTCCTGTGACTTCATCACCAGGCTTGTAAAATTATTGCAGTGGCAGCTGCTGGGAGGTCAGTTGCTATTGATGTAGGGATACCCTTAGAACTACATCTCCCAAAAACTGTCAAGACAGGAGCATTCATTTGCTGAATAGAAAAAAATAACTTTGCATCAATGAATATGAAGGAATAGGCAGAGATCTGTAATTCAGCAGGCAGATTTCAGAGCAGTAAAGACACTCTGTTGTCAACCCACATATGAAGGTATAAGAGAACGGTTTGCAGAACTAGCACATCTGCTAAGGCCCAACAGAATCGCAGATTGGCACATAGGAATTCGGCAGTGCAAATGCGCATTGCGTGCAAACTACTGCGAAGATCAATGTGCAGCTGTGTACAAGCGTGTGGGTATCTGGAGCTCTGTTATCTATTAAAAGCCAGCAGCATCAGCCACTAGTTGCTGGATGATCCTGAGTTCCTGTTACCGACCCGGCTTGCCGTTTAACCTGTCTTGTCTCCATTCCTGGCTTTGACCCTCGGCTTGTTCCATTGACTCCGCTCCTGTCTACTGACCTGTGTATGACCTCTGGCTTGCACTTTTGACTCCGCTGCTCCCTGATTACCAGTGTATAACCCTGGCTTACTTCTGACCTTGCTTGCTGCTTTACCCCTGGCTGATATTCAGTGTAGGACTACTGACCCTACTTCTGGCTCTCCCTTCTGCCAAGTCTCATCTGGTACATCCGAGGGACCCCTGCCCAGCAGTGCATCCTGCTTGTCCACCTGCCATCCAGCAAACATCTCATCACTCAGCCTGTCGCAGCTGGCAACCCCTGCTTCTTTGGGCATAGCACTCTCTGTCACCACCTTCAGGCGTGCCCTGCACTCAGTCGCAAGGGTAGCCTTCTCAAAACTTCGGCCTCTGACCAGGTACAGGACAGAAGGGCACTAGATTTCAGGCAAACCAGAGAGTACTTTCCTGGACTTGCAGTGTGACTAAAAAGATAAAACATGAAAAAATGTGTCGATCTTGCAGAGATGTACAAATATCTGCATCTCTATTACTGCTATATGGTTTTGGATGTTCAAAAACTTAAGATTTATTTGCTCAAATTACAGAAAAATCCCTCTGATGATGATGGGACTTTGAAGGGTCTAGACTCCAGAGAGATCAGGTAGTACGATATAAAAGATATTATTTTATTTACAAAATAATAAAACAGAAGTTTCAAGTTAAAGACTAAGCCCTCTTCCACACAGGCGGACTGTATGGAGCGGCCGTTCAGGTCCGCCGTCAAAACTGACAGGCGGACCTGAACGGTCCAATCGTTTGAATGGGGCCTAAAACAGTACAAATGATGTGGTTACAGTGATGATGCATAATAATTACAAAATAGATAACCACAGTTATGGACAGCTTGAGCTTAGTTTTCACATGTTGATGTCAGGTCTTTTCAAACTTTTTTTTTTTTTTTTTAATACTAATTGATGATGTCTTTTCACTGCCGGTATACATATATTATAAAACACATATCATTATATATGTATTTTTCATGTAATAAACTTTCTCGTATATTACTTTGGTGTTGTGACTTGGAAAAAATACCACGGGCTATAGATAAATGTGGTGTTTGTATCTGCATCCCCCTTTTTGGGTATTCCACTGGGTATTCTGGAGTTTCTCTTTTAGCTCTTTTTTACCTCAAGTGTTTAGGGGGTTATTATGATGGGCCCTAAAACGTGCAGGGACCGCCCTGTCTTTTCTCCGCTCTCCCCTATGGGGGGATCGGATGAACACGGATCGTGTGTCCGTGTTCATCCGATCCAATCCGCAGACAGAAGAAAAAATAGGACATTCTTCCGTCTACAAAATCAGATCTTTGCGGAGGCGGGTGATTACAGGTGTCAGCGGATGTTTATCCGCTGACACCCGCAATCACATAGGGACCAATGTATTTCCCTTTTTCATCCGCAAACGGATGGATGAAAAAGCGGACATACGGTCCGCACGTCTGAAAGGGCCCTTAGAGCCCATTCACACAGGCGCAACACGACTTCCAGCACGACTTTGGGAGGCAACTTGGACACGACTTGAGTATGAATCATCAGGCAACTTACAAGGCAACTTCAAGTTGCCTCCAGGACAGTACAAGGCAACTTCAAGTGGCCTCCAGGACAGGAGGCTTTCCAGTGGCCAATCAAACAACAATCAGCTCTGTGGGAGGGAGGGGTTTGCCTGAGAAATGTATGTTATCTTCCTTTATTGTTGCTTCAGTTAAGACAGTGATCCGACTTCTGAGGCAACTTTCATTGAAATCAATGGGTACAAGTTGCCTACAAGTTGCCTAGAAGTCGGATTGAAGTAGTACAGGAACCTTTTCTGAAGTCGGAGCGACTTCAGTAGTGTACTTTAAGATGGCTCTCATTCACTTCCATTCATTTTCTCGACTGCACGACTTGGGGCGACTTGAAGTCTGATCCCAGGTCGCCTCAGTGTGAACTGGATTTTAATTATAGATATTATTATTACATTTAAATTTTTCTAAATAAAATAATATTTTTTATATCAATACTACCTATTCTCTCTGGAGTCTATGCTCTTCAAAGTCCTTCGATTTTGCTTTAGTACTTATTTCTTCTAAGAAATCCTCACTTCCTGTTCTTCTGTCTGTAACTCCACACAGTAATGCAAGGCTTTCTCCCTGATGTGGAGTGTTGTGCTCGCCCCCTCCCTTCAGGGGGGAGGGGGCGAGCAGGAGAGTCAGGACGCCCACTAACACACAGCTCCTTTCTTTATCTGCAACGTAGAGAGCGTCCTGAGGTGAGTGAAGAAGGACTGCACTAAGGTAAAGGAAGCTATTCAGGGGAATTTTTTTTTACCTTTACAACCCCATTAAATGGACTGTAGTGTGTTTCTGCAAAACTGAAAATGCACAAAAAAAATGCATAGAACCAGGCCTAAGTGTGAGGGCTGGCACAAGCACACAGCAAGTCCTGAATGAAGCATACACTGCCCTTGGCCCCTTTTTCTTCCTCACGTGTGTCTCTTTTTGACCTGTTGTGTGCCAGACCTCTGTTAAAATATTTACTAAATGTAACTACCTATACTGCAGTAAAACTTGTATTCAACCACTTACTATTGAATTTTATTGCAAAACCATTATAAAAGACAAATATTTTTTCCATATTACTTCTTAATTGTCAATGTAACTAGGGGCAAGTCCTTTGCCTACATACTTTGGCTAAAGGACCCTGCATTTCCATTGGTATGCATACAAAAGTATATAAATAAGTATTCATACCTAAATTTTGACCTCTATTTCCTTAGGGGACATCACAGCTACAGTACAACTGCATGAAAAATGATTTGTTTATCTAAGATTACATTTATAGCAGCATAGGGCTTGGCTCTATTCCTCTAGATAGTGATTCTTGGTGTATAAATGCAAAGTGGACAAACTGCCTTCTTCAGCCTCTCCACCACTAACCTCGGCATACCTTCTTTAGTTTTGATGTCTGATATTGGTATTATGATACAAAGGCTAGAAAAGGGAGACAGTAGGAAGTGGATCTAGGGAGCAGGAAGTTAAATCTAGGCTGCAATCTCTGGTGTTGTGGTCAATATATTGTATCTATGACTGCTCCTCTCTGTTATTATTCATCTATAATCTATACAGTGCCTTATTACAGAATAGTGAGGGCCTGTCATCCTTTTAGGCCTGGTAATTCTTGCAGTCACTGCGTTTCCGAAAGAAGCCAAACATGCAGAGCTGCTAGTTGGCTCTATACGGCGCCTGCGCCATATATAGCCGACTAGCAGCTCTGCATGTTCGGCTTCTTTCGGAAACGCTGTGACTCGGACGCTCCTACGCAATATGGGGGGCGGGGTCTTAACCGCCGGGGGGAACTTTTTCCTGAAAGACGTCAATCATCTGGGCGACCTACCAGATGACATGCCTCCTCAGAATAGAAACGCCTACTCCCGCGGGGAGAAGTACCCGGAAGCCAGATTGGAAATATACATTATACTGTATGTACAGCCTAAATAAAAAAAAAATTGTGGACTGTACATGTTACAAGTCTAAAGAAGTTGCTCTGATAAAAATTTTATTTGGGTGAACCCCCGCTTTAATGACAAAGAAAAACTGGCCCACCATGTGAGACTGAGATAGGTATGTGTCTTGGAGAAACATGACATTGCTAGCAGTGTTCACCCAGGGACAGCCTAGATTCTCCAGAGACAGAAAGGAAGAGAAAACAAAAAAATGGGTGATATGGCGCACTCTGGTTATGATTCAATGATTGGATAGAAGAAGGTCCTGGACTGCCGCACTCCTTAAAACGATGTCTTTATTTGTACTAATAAAATCCAAAAACAACCAAAGCAATATTTTTGGCCTGTGGTGTGGCGCTCCATTTGGGGTTGGGTCAGGGGCGGACTGACAACTCAAGGGATCCCCTGGCAATAGAAGATTATGGGGCCCCCGGGCTTACAGATGGCCACTACGCCAGGAGGTAGTGCAGAGGCAGGCCAGCTAAAATCTTGTGATTTTCACATTAAAATCATTGTACTCCGGAGGAGAGTGAAGAGGTGCACAGGACCTTGGCCACCTTCTGGAAGCATCTCTTACTGCATTGTGGAGACCATGACAGAACCTCAGCACGAAGCCAATCAAAATAGGGGTTGTGCCTCTGTAACCAAGGATAACCAATAACCAGCGGAAACTTAGGTGAGGAAATCACTTGGAATTGGATTATCTCATGGTGAAGAGCCCCTATGGCCTGTATCTCGATGGACGACTCAGTCTACGACAGGGTAACCAAAACCAGGGGCTTATCCTTCTTGGTATCTGGAGATGAAACAACGCCACCTAAGGTCTGTCCATGACAGGACCTCAAGGTTCGGGCGTTCCCTGGACGGGTAGGACAAGACTTCAAAAAGTGACCAGCTTGGCCACAATAAGGGCACAATCTCTCCCTCCTCCTAAGGGCTCACTCGTCCGCAGAGAGATGCGTGAAGCCCAAGTGCATGGGTTCATCTTCACAGACCGGCTCGGCACCAGGAGGCATGGGAGGTGAGGGAGGCAAGGGTGGGACTGTAAAGCTTGGAGACAAATGTACAGGAGGCTTTCACAAGCGCTCCTTAAGAAAGAGTCTCTCTCTGAGTCTGGAGTCAATGAGGGTGGCAAATGAGATCAACTTCTCAAGCTCAGTGGGTATATCTCAGGCTGCTATCTCATCCTTGATGTTATCCGAGAGACCATGAGAAAAAGCTGCCACAAGGGCCTCATTGTTCCAAGCAACAATTCAATGGCGTAATCGGCAACCGTCCTCGTACTCTGTTTGATGGACATGAAGCACTTGGCAGCAGAAGCGGAGCGTGCGGGAACATCAAATACCCTTTTGAAGGAAGCCACAAATTCTGGGTAACTCAGGACCACAGGTTTTTGCGTCTCCCATAGAGGGTTTGCCCAGGCCAAGGCTCTGTCAGAAAGCAAAGATATTACGAAACCCACTTTGCTTCTGTTCGTGGGGAAACGCCTGGGGCAGCATCTCAAAGTATATCTCAATCTGGTTGAGAAACCCCCTGCACTAAACTGGATCACCCCCAAATCGCTGGGAAAGCGGAGCAGAACCAGACATACCTCTTAAAGAGGTAATACTCGAGGCGGGTGCCTGCATAGAGACTACCGGAGCGGCCACAGTGGGAGGTTCTAGACGAGCCGTGCGACTCAGGAGCGACTTTATCGTCGTGGCAAACTGATCCATTCGGTGATCCAGGTCATTCAATCTGGAAAAAATATTATCAACAAGTGGATTGGCTGCATTCTGAATTCATGGCCTTCGCCTACTGTTAGAAACCATTAATCAGACCGAGACAGAAGTACAGTTAAATCACACTTGTTTAATATTAAAAATAAAAAGGTAAACAGAGTAAGCGTAGTCAAAACATAGACAGAGTTCAGAAACCGGATCGGGTAGTGGGCCAAGCCAATGTCCAAGAGCCAGCGATAAAGGTAGACATACAGCAAGCAGGATATGTAGCCAGAGGGAACGTAGCTCAAGCAGGTCTTCAACAGGAATGCCGGAGAAAGTCTCTTGTGATGTTAACACAGGCGAAGGCAAAGAGCAAATGAACTGGAAGGCTTTAAGTAGGCAGAGCTGACGAGCAGGATCATCAACAGGTGGATCACTGTGGAGAGATGGGAGCTGGAAATTAGCTGACAGCTGAGCTGCTAGCACAGAGAAGGATAGGCTGAGCCCAGCCCTGACACAAGGAAATATGGTGCATCGGTGTAAGGCCGATAAACTAGATTCAAATCCCATGTGCACAGGAGTGACCTAACTGGCGGAGTTATCCGCGCTACCCCTTGTATAAAGGCCCAGATCAAAGAATGCGAAGCAATCGGCCTTTGGATAAACACTGACAAGGCCAAAATCTGACACTTGATTGTACTCAAGGCTAGCTTATTTTCTACTCCCAACTGTAGGAAGGCAAGAATTCTTCCAATGACATACTTTTAAGGATGCCAATTTTTGGTTTAACACCAGGAAACACAGGACCTCCAGACCCTATAATAAATGGTCCTAGAGCCAGGCTTCCTTGCATTAATCAGGGCAGGGCCGGATTAACATAGGGGCTGATGGAGCTGCAGCTCCAGGCCCCTTTCTCAAGATAGGCCCATTTGCCCCAAAAAAATCAGAAAAAAAAAATCGATTTCGGGGGTTGTAGCTCGACGACCAGAGGTCACAGAAACAGACCTACCCCACAACTGGTCAACTGGCCAAAATATGGGACGGCTATCATTTATGGTTCCGAAGATACTGGCCTGCTTGCACAGCCTTGCACAGCCTGTCAGAAGCTACATACTGTTGTGCTTTTTTAAGGTCATATTTACCCGCATTATCTTCAATTCTTTGATAATGAAGATATTTTTAAATACAAGACAATCTATATGCCATAGTCTATAATATGAAACTTATTCACAGAGACGTATGATCATACAAAATAGCTAATTTATTGGTAGACAAATTATGAATATTTACATGAAATTAAAATACCAGTTGGGTTACATTAACGACTTGAAAATCAATAAAATACCCCCAAAATGGGCATGCAATACCTTTGATTTGTGTCATGGTAAGTTCTCAAGATAACTTTATGTAAATGACAATATAACAGAAACGTCTATTTCACATGCCCAACCGTTACTATACTGCAGGTAAGTAAATGGTTAACAATGTGAAATATATTGGACGTTTGTTTTGTCAACAAAATTAGGACTATGCAAAAATAAAAATATAATTAAAATTGTATTCTTTAAGGAAAA
Source organism: Rana temporaria (assembly GCF_905171775.1). Lineage (NCBI taxonomy): Eukaryota > Metazoa > Chordata > Amphibia > Anura > Ranidae > Rana > Rana temporaria. The sequence goes on along the minus strand of NC_053492.1, from coordinate 262,292,892 downwards.
ATTACCAGATTATGAGAACAAACCATAACTACGCGATATTCAATACTTCAATATTTCAACAGTTCTTGGGAACAATAATAGATTTCAGATAAAAAAAAAATTACATAGTTACCAATTCCCAAGATGACTATTTCCTATTGGCAAGTGACCAGAGCTAAAATCGTTGCAGTCTTCATGCATAGTGCAAGCGTGCCCCCTCCCCATCGGAGTTATTCCTCCCTGTATCATACTTCAGTCATTGCTTCATTCCTGCTCTCATGGGGCGCTCCTATTGATGGGGTCTTCCTTGGGGTCCTCTTTCATTTTCCCATTTTAAGATCCTCTAGCTCTCTCACTCTCTAACTTTATATCGATCAAAACAATAGGACCATAAAGATCATACTCAGTTCTGCCCCTCTGACAACTGTCCTTCACTCATAGGCCTGTGGCACATATGGGCGTTCCTGTCAAGACGTGTCTGGTTTCTATTGGCTGACAACTTAATATTTGACTTGTTCTCTGGGCTCGGAGAACCTCAAGTAATATCACTTCCAGCCACTAGGTGTCTCACCTTTATTGTGAGATAATCTATACGTTGGATATTTATATTTTTGGGTAAACTATCGACATACATCTATATATATATATATATATATATATAGCCATACAATATATATATATATATATATATATATATAATCTACATACATCTATGTATATCTATACACATCTACATACGACTCTGGTATCTTTATATTTCATAAAATACAATTAGTATACCTTTACATCGATATAATATGCTTATTTATATTCCTGTATAACCGCATATTTCCCAACAACATTCTTCCCAATCATGCATAGGCTTATATTTCAATCAATGCAAAATAATTATTAATGTGGATACATTAATTATTTTGATATGTGTTTGATGGATATGTGTTACAGGTTAATTCACATTTTTACAATCACAATGTGATATCTTTCATAATGTTGATTAGCTTCTTCAATGCGCTTCTATTTATAAAACAAATTTCTCATATAATTCTTTCTTCTAACAAAGTTCTAAATTAACAGATATATTTCCCTTGGTCCAAAGATGTCATTGATCACCTAAACATTACTTATTATTTATTTCATGTCGATGTATTCTTTTAATACCATGTGTATCTTAAAATATCTCTGACTTGTATCATATGTTGGTGAAGCTTGGACTTAATGAAGACAGTTTAGTAGCTCAGCTGTGTAAATATCCTCTCCTTAGAGACTCTTCGCTGGTCAACATGGTCCATTGTGTTAGGATGGCTAAAGTCAACGGGCCAGATTCACAGAGAGATACGACGGTGCATCTCCTGATACGCCGTCGTATCTCTGACTTACACTGGTCGTATCTATGCGCCTGATTCATAGAATCAGTTACGCATAGATATGGCTAAGATCCGACCGGTGTAACTGTGTTACACCGTCGGATCTTATTTTCAATTTGAAAATGGCGCGGGGGGCGTTCCCGCTGATTTACACTGAGAAATATGTAAATCAGCGAGATACGCGAATTCACGAACGTACGCGGACCCGACGCAGTGTGGTTACGACGTTTCCGTAGCGGTTTTCCCGGCGTATATATACCCCTGCTTCTATGAGGCGCAGCCAATGTTAAGTATAGCCATCGTTCCCGCATCGATTTTGAATTTTTTTACGTTGTTTGCGTATGCCGATTTAGAAACCCGCGCGTCGCAAGTTACGCTCACGTCGAAACCACTGACGTCCTAGTGACGTCAGTGGGAGCAATGCACGCCGGGAAATTTTGCGGACGGCGCATGCTCATTTAAATCGACGCGGGGACGCGCCTGATTTAAAAAGTACACTCCCCCTAGCCGCGGAATTTGAATTCCGCCAGGGGATTTGCGATACGCCGCCGCAAGTTTGGAGGTAAGTGGTTTGTGAATTACCCACTTGCCTCTCAAACTTGCGGCAGCGTATCTTAAATCAGATAGATCACGCGGATCTAAAGATCCGCTGATCTACCTGAATCTGGCCCAACGTTCTTGTCCAGGAAAGCTACTCCACAATGGGAATATCTTCCCACTTGAAATTAGTTTAAACATCTTGTTGTTTCTGGTGAGAAAGCCATTTCATTGTTCTGTGATGAGAGCTTCCATTGTTCAGACTTTCACCCAAGCTTGTAAAAGTTAGAGATAGCTAATATATTGGGAACTTGGTCATCTGAGCCAAATGTTCCTTCTTCACTGACTGAATGACTTCCATATATAATCGTTACGATCAAATTTAAGGCCTAATGGCTTTTTGCTGAATAATATTGACTATATTATTATTATCTTCGCCAAAACCCATAACAATACAGAGCGGTCAGTATAAATACAAGCTGACACACTGCAGCAGACTGATAGGATCACAGTGCTTAAAATAATTATTTGTATATTACTTGTAGCGGCCCCTTTGGCATCGAGTGAATAACGAGAGGAGAGCTTCTGACAGGTGCAGTACTTTTACTCTTTTGCAACAAAGGTGCGCAACAGGGTTGAACGTTATTCTCTTTAACACCTTGAGCACCTTAAACCATGAACATCATAAGCACCATAGCACTGTGAAAACTGTAAACGACATACAATACATTTGTTTACAGTGATCACCAAAAAGGGGGTTACAAGGTTAATTACGAAAGCGAAGTTACAAGGTGGATTACAGTTGTCTGCACACATATCTAATGACATTAAACATCTAAGGAAACATGGCCACATGCAACATGCTTTGGATTATCTATAGCATATTTAAACTAAACAGCATGGACACAATTTATGTCTAAGAACATATACACCTTTATATACTAATGCACTCTTTACCGCATACCTCGCTCTGCTTGCCAAGGGGATGCAAAACTTTTAAGCCTTAGGAATTCTCTCAGCAGACATCTTCCATGAGGTCCTGTTGCATGCATCGAAATGTGAAATCTGAGTTACAGGAAGAGACCTTCTTTCTAAAACAGGAGGAAGGAGTGGTCTCGTGATCCTGCTGATTAAACATTCCCCAGGGAACCAAGAGGGAGGCAGAAAGGTTCCACCTAGCAGTAAGTGCTGAACAAAGATTTACAGTGATAAGCGGACAGTTACACTCTCACCAAATTATGTTATGATGAATATAACTTAAGAGTCATACATAATTTACAGAACATAACCATGGCCGCTATAAAACATGGTACATCGTACACAATTTAGCTCATAGGTACCTCTGTAACTGGCTACTGTCTTGTGTGGTGGTATGCTAGTGTATCTCTAAAACTGAACTTATTTGCTTTCTATGAGGACTACTAGCTTTTGAATAGGACGTTCAATAATTGAAGGTTTTGATACATAGTCCTTCTTTTTTTTAACAGAAAGAGGTTTTTATTAACAAAACAGCATTACAAGATATGCATTATTCGACAATCAGATTTGCATAGAAACAATGACAGTCAGAAACAAGTGATTTCAGCATTTGCAGATCATAAACAAAGGCAATCCAAAAAGGAAAAGGGAAAATAATACAAGTATATTAAGCAACGAGATGCTAGTCCATAGCCCTCCCTCCCCAGTCCCCCCCGACCGTAAGCCACCAGTCGCAGACCAACCGGAGTATTCCTTGGAGTACACACGGGCAAAAGACCGTCGCCCCCGCACCAAGTCCCTAGATAACCCCCAAACCGTGTGAGGACCCCAGCAGCCGATCGAAGTGGGCATCGCCCCGAGAGAGAGGGGGGGCAAAGGCCCCCATTCCGGGCGGGGGGGGAATCCATCTTAGTCCCCCACCCCCCCGGCCCCCCATCCCGGTGCATCCACCCAGGCCGACCAGACCTTATCGTACTTAGCAGGGCACTGCCTACTCTCATACGTGAGTTTGTAAAGGGGCAAAGCCGAGTCCACCGCCTTCCTCCAGGATCCAAGGGTGGGAGGTCCTACCGACTTCCACCGTAGCAATATCTCCCTCCTAGCATAGAACAGTGAGAACGTGATACATAGCTTAGTGTACCTGTCTCCCTCGACCTCACCCAAATGACTCAGAAGGAGCACCAAGGGGTCCAACGGCACTCTGGTCCCTCCTATGTCGCTAAGCCTCTCTGCTACCCCCGCCCAATACGGCCGAAGCTTCGGGCAGTCCCACACCATGTGCCAGAATGTCCCCACCTCGACCCCACACCTGGGACAGTTCGGATCAAGATGCGGGTATATGTTGGCCATTCTATGAGGGGTGAAGTAGGCCCTATGTAGGAACTTGAGCTGGAGGAACCTGTCCTTAGCTGCTATCATGGATGGGATGTATGTGGAGACACATTCCTCCCATTCCTCCTCCCCCAAAGCTGGAATGTCCCCCCTCCATTTATCCATTAACCGGGTGAGTTTAACATCGTGGGCCACCGTAAGGTACATGTATAGAGTGGAAAGGGGCTTCCCCATTGCGCTCGATGTCAACAGTCGCTCAATTGAGTCGGGTTCCAGGGTCAGTGCGTCCGGGAATTGGGCCCTCATCGCATGTCTCAGCTGAAAGTATTTAAACTCAAGGGAGCCAGGGAGGGAGTACTGTCGTCTCAGGTCCTGAAAGGGCTTGATCCTACCATCTGCTATAACGTGTTTAAGGGTGGTGATCCCGCGTCTGGCCCACTGTGAGGGTTCGGGCAGATCACAGAGATGAGGCAGGGTGGGGTTACCCCACAGCGGGGTGTGTGGGGAGATACAATTCGGTTTAGCATAAATAGCTCTGGCCGCCCGCCACACCCCAACAGTCGTCTTCATGGACGCCGTCAGAGGATGGGGGGCGCCGGGACCCCTGTACACCAGATTAGACAACGCAGCATATGATCCCAGTATAGCAGCTTCCAGCCTCACCGCCGGGTTCTGTCTGGGCTGGGAGAACCACCAGCGCACTGTTACTAGGACAGCCGCCCAGTAATACAACAAAAAATTTGGGAGGGCCAGTCCCCCCCCCGATAGGGGGAGATACAATATCTGTCTCGCAACTCTGGGTGGCCTTCCGGCCCAAATGAAAGACGTCAGCACCCCCTCCAGTCGCCTGAAGAAAGTTCTGGGGATGTGGGAAGGGGTGTTGCGGAAGAAATATAGGAACTTAGGGAGGAACACCATTTTGAGCAGGTTCACCCTGCCAACTGGGGTTAGTGGGAGGGTGCGCCAGGCCGTGCATTTGTCAGTGAGGTGAGAAAGGAGGGGCCGTACATTCCCCTCTATGTATTCCTGTGAGGTGTTACTAATCCGAATGCCTAGATATGTAAATTCACTTACCCACTGGAGGGGGGTTCCAGTATCTACTCTGGGAAGCGAGGGGTGCAGTGGGAAGAGAACGGACTTGCCCCAATTTATGCGGATTCCTGAGAACCGGCCGAATTCCTCAAATAGGTCAAGTGCTCTCCGTAGCGACTGAGATGCATCCGCCAGGTAAAGTAGAGTGTCGTCCGCGTAGAGGGACACCTTCTCCTCTATGTCCCCCACCGCTATGCCCCTGACCCCGGCCTCAGCCCTCAGGGCTATGGCAAGGGGCTCAACCGCCAGGGCAAAAAGTCCCGGCGATAGCGGACATCCCTGGCGAGTGCCCCGGCCCAAGGGGAAAGTGTCTGAGAGGAGGCCATTCGTGCGGACCCTGGCCCTGGGATCAGCGTAAAGCATCCCCAGCCATGTCAGAAAATTTGGCCCGAAGCCAAACCGCGCAAGAACCCCCCGCAGGAACCCCCACTCCACCGAGTCGAAGGCTTTTTCGGCGTCTAAAGGCGCCACTACCCCTGCCGCCTCCGGCAGCGCCCTGTCCATATGCGTGTACAGCCTTCTAATGTTAATGTCCGTTCCCCTCCCTGGCATGAACCCCGTTTGGTCTGGAAGTACCAACGCAGTTATGACTGTGTTTAACCTCCTGGCCAAGACTTTGGCCAGGAGTTTTGCATCAACGTTTATCAGTGAGATGGGGCGGTATGAGGAGCACACGGTCGGGTCCTTACCCGGCTTAGGGATCACCACCACCACAGCCTCACTCAGGGAATGCGGGAGCTCCCGCGCCCTCTGCGCCTCTGTTAACATACCGAGCAGTTTGTCCGTCAAGTCCTCAGAGTATTGTTTGTAAAATTCAACCGGTATACCGTCGGGGCCCGGCGACTTACCCGATTGGAGGGTCTTAAGAGCTTTCAAGAGTTCGTCAGCGGCTATGGGGGCGTCTAGCAGTTCTCGGTATTTAGTAGTCAGAACTGGGATGTCAATGGGATCTAGATAGGAGGCCAGGTCATCACTAGAGTACGCAGCCCTGGAGCTGTAGAGGCTTTTGTAGAAGGAAACGAAGCAGTCGTTTATTTCGTCAGGGGCGTACGTTAGGTCCCCCCCCGATCCACGTATGCAGGGCACACACATCCCCCCAGATTGTTCCCGTGACAGCCAGGCCAGTAACTTCCCGGATCTCTCCCCCTGTTCGAATATACGCTGCGATTGGGCGAGTAAACGTTTCTGGGTGAGAGCAGTGCGAATACGCACCACCTCCCCCGTCAGGGACTGAAGAGCGTCGTAGTCACAAGGATCCCTGGAACGGACATATTGTGCTTCCTGCAGGGCTGCCCTCCCCTCTGCTCCCACCAAGTCAGCCCTCCTCTCCCTCCGGACCCTAGCTATTATGGATTGATACCGACCCCGCGTGTAGGCTTTAAAGGCGTCCCAGACCGTCAGCGGCCCGGCCGAACCGGGGTTGACCGCCCAGTATTCCCGCAGCGCCTCCCTAAAGTGACCATCCACCGCCTCGTCCGACACCCAGAACCTGGACAGCCTCCACAAAACTGTGCCCGGGGCCGAAGAGAGCTCCAGCGTCAGGAGAAGCGGCGCATGGTCCGAGATGCCCCTAGGGAGAATCCTAATGTCCTGAACCTTAGGCAATGCCAGGCCCCCCAGGTACGCCAGGTCTATTCTAGAGAAGGACTTATGCGATGCAGAGTGACAGGTGTAAGCCCTGGAGTGAGGATTCCTCCAACGCCACACATCCGTCAAGCCATACATTTCTGCCCACTCCACCAGACCAGAGTGGAATGATCCACTCTGGGACATCCTGTCAACGCTCTGATCCGGGACCATGTTAAAGTCTCCCATTATGACCAAGTTTTCGCTAGCAAATTCAGCTATACTCGAGGTGATTCGGTGTAGAAGTGAGATCGATGCAGGAGGGGGCAGATACACCCCTGCTATGACCAACCTCATGGACCTAATCTGTGCATGAATTACGACGTATCTGTAACGCCGTCAGCGTTACTCCTTCCACATGGAGCGCAGACTTGTCACTTATGACAGTTGCGCTCCATTCAGATACACGTCCGCGTCACTTCCGGTGCGCGGACGTCTGCGCTCCACGTTGGAACGCGGAAGTGCGTTCCAACGTGCGGCGCTCAGCTCAGCCACTGCCCGGGCTATTTAAACTCCCGGGAATGGCGGCAGGGTGTTCGGATATTCCTGTTGGACCCTGCCGCCACCTGGGAACCCAGAACGAGCTACAGAGTCCCTGTAGCACCTGTCTTCACAGCGCACCTGTTCAGAGACCCAAGACATCACTAGCTTCTGCTGGAGATTCACCACCATTGCTCACTACAGGCTAGATACCACCACCACCTGTGCGGACTTTCCTGGTACAAACCACCTCCTAAACCGCAAGTATATCTAAACCACATTACTGCTGTATAAGGTACCATCAACACCTGTGCGGACTTTCCTGGTACAGACCACCTCCTAAACCGCAAGTATATGTAATACCAGCTTGTTGCTAATAGTGATTGCTAGTATATGCCTGAACTATATCCTAGACTCTATACTTATTACTATATACTAGCACCAGATACAGCAGAGTACTTCATACTATTCATATGTGTGTGGTGAGATACTACAATACCAGTAATTTCTACTACCTTTATTTGATGCAAATACCTAAATTAGATTTACGATTATAGTATCTGGGTTGTGTCTATCAATTAAGCTTAAGAGGAATTAAGCTACTACTTTTATGTGTTACCTTCATTAGAGGATATGATGATAATACCCCAAACTCTTATTGTTCTGTGAGAGTGAAGTGGTGGTTGATTTCTGATAGCCTCTACACCTGCGGTCTAAACATTAAGTAGAGTCTTATCATTTTCAGGGTCATAACATAATATCCGAACCCAAAAAGATAAAGGATATAATTACATATATCTTTTAAATGGATCCAGCTGACCTTGCAAATCATTTAGTTGCACTCTCTCAAAGAGTTGATAATCTTACTAACAACATGAATGAGTTACGTATGCAGAATGATGCTTTAAGAGATCAAAATTTGGCACAAGCCAGGCAAAGACCTGAACCAAAGGCCTGTTCACCGGAACCATTTTTTGGAGATAGAAAAAATTACAGACAATTTATTAGTTCATGTCGACTGATGTTTGAACTACAGCCACGTACTTATCATTCTGATAGGATAAAGATCCTTACATTAATTTCTTTTCTTAGAGGTGAGCCCAGGGTATGGGCTGACACCTATGTAGAAGAACACGGAGATCTCTTAGGAGATTTTGACACATTTCTTGATGAGATGTCTTTGTTATACGAAGATCCCAACAAACAGTTAACAGCTGAGAATTCAATCAGGAGTCTTAGACAGGGAAGGCGTCCTGTTGAAGATTTTATTTCAGAATTCAAATGTTGGTGCAGAGAAACTCAATGGTCTGATATTTCTCTCAGAAACCAGTTCCGTTTGGGTTTATCTGAAGCTATGAAGGATGAGTTAGCTCGTGTTGACCTACCCACTACTTTGGAAGATCTTATGCACCTCTCAGTCACTATTGATCGTCGCCTTCGCGAAAGAAAGACCGAACGTGCCACTACCTATTCTGTCACTCCCTTCAGGAGATCTAGATCACCTCCCAAAGATTCTCCAATGGATCTTAGTGTTATTAAAGGACCTTTAACCTCTGCAGAGAAACAGCGTCGCAGAGCTAACAATCTTTGCCTATATTGTTCTGCTCCTGACCACATCGTTTCCACCTGCCCTCTTCTCAAGAAGAATTCAGAAGGTAATTTCTCCCACATTAATAAATTAAATTCACCCGGAACCATATCTAATCATTATATTTTTGTTCCTCTCACCCTACAGTGGGATCAAGGAAAGATTTCCATTGAAGCAATGGTCGACAGCGGGGCATGTGGCAACTTCATTGACTCAAATGTTGTAAAAGCAAATAAAATTCCCAGTGTGTTAAAGCAGATTCCAGTGTCACTCACATTTATTGATGGATCCAACTCTTCTTTCGGTCCAGTTACATCTCAGACAGTTCCTTTAATAGTTTCTTGTGCCAATGGCCACACAGAGACTCTCAATTTTGATATTATTTCATCTCCAGTTTTCCCTATAGTTTTAGGTTTACCATGGTTGCATCTTCATCAGCCTACTATTCTTTGGCCCACAAGATCTCTTTCTTTACAGTCTACTTACTGTACAGAATTTTGTCATCCTCCATGTATCATCTCCTTCTCAGAGATTCATCCTACTAATTTACCAGATTACTTACAAGATTTTGCTGATGTGTTCAGTAAGACTAACGCGGAGAAACTCCCTCCACATAGGATTTACGATTGTCCTATTGACTTAATTCCTGACAGTCCTATCCCTACCGCTCGGATCTACCCCCTTTCACAACCAGAGCTTATACACCTAAAAGTTTACTTGGATGAGAACCTTAAAAAAGGATTTATAAGGCCCTCCACTTCTTCTGCCAGTGCAGCTCTATTTTTTGTAAAAAATAAGGATGGATCACTTCGACCGATAATAGATTATCGATCCCTCAATAACATCACAGTAAAGAATAGATATCCATTACCACTCATTCCAGAGCTTATTGAAAGGTTACAGACAGCTAAGATCTACACAAAGCTGGACCTCAGAGGTGCTTATAATCTTATAAGGATTCGCTCTGGAGATGAGTGGAAAACTGCTTTTAAAACTCGATACGGGCTTTTCGAGTACTGTGTAATGCCTTTCGGCTTATGTAATGCCCCAGCAACTTTTCAGTGGTTTATTAACGATATTTTTCATGATCTGCTTGACATTTGTGTTGTTATCTACTTAGATGACATATTAATTTATTCTGATACTCTCGAGGAACATCACAAACATGTGCGTTGGATTCTGGAGAGACTCAGAATTCACTCTCTATATGCAAAACTTGAGAAGTGCGTCTTCAGTCAGACTACTATCTCCTTTCTTGGTTATCAAATCACTCCAGATGGAGTTCAGATGGACCATACTAAAGTGGATTGCATTTTGTCTTGGCCTTCTCCCCAGTCCAGAAAGGCCCTTCAGAGATTCCTTGGATTTTCTAATTATTATAGAAAATTCATTAAAAATTTCTCATCAATTGTGAGACCACTTACTAGTCTAACCAGTTCTAAGATACCTTTCATTTGGTCCAAGGAAGCACAGAAATCATTTGAAACACTTAAGCTTAGTTACTCTTCAGCTCCCATTCTCCAACTTCCCAATCCAATGTTTCATTTTACGTTGGAAGTTGATGCTTCACATTTTGCCTTGGGTGCTGTACTTTCCCAACGACCCACATTATCACACCCACTACATCCTGTTGCCTTTTATTCCAGAACTTTATCACCAGCTGAAAAGAACTATCCGATTGGAGAAAAGGAACTGTTAGCAATAAAGGACGCTCTCGCAAACTGGAGACACCTTCTGGAGGGTTCTACACACCCTATCACTATCCTCACTGACCATCGTAATTTACAGCATCTCAAAACTTGTAAAACTCTTTCTGCCCGTCAAGTCAGATGGAGTTTATTTTTTGATCGTTTTGATTTTGTCATCTCATACCTCCCTGGTACTCAAAATATCAAAGCAGATTCTCTATCTCGTATGAATGAAGATCAATCCATGGACATTCCACCACTTTCCATTATTCCTTCCAACCGAATTATTGGAACAACTTTGACATTCGATAAATTGCTCATTCAAACTCTTTCTAAAGATAAATCTCAACTCCCTAAAGGTCTACAACAGCAGTCTAATGGACTATTTACTTTCAATGACAAGATCTACGTTCCACCAAGTTTACAACTCACACTATTAAAACAACTCCACGATGCCCCACTTGCAGGTCATCCTGGTATTAGTAAAACCATTCTTTTACTGAAGAGAAGTTATTGGTGGCCCCATATGACAAAGACTGTTCATGACTATGTGAGTTCTTGCCACACTTGTGCAATCAACAAACATTCGAGGAAACCACCCTATGGGTTATTAACCTCCATCCCAATACCTGACAGACCTTGGGATGTTATATCCATGGATTTCATAGTAGACCTTCCTAGATCAAATGGATTTAACACCATCATGGTCACTGTTGACATATTAACCAAGATGGCCCATTTTGTACCTTTGAAAAAGTTACCTACTTCTCAAGAAACAGCAAGGGCTTTTGTATCTAATATTCTTAAATTGCATGGCCTTCCATCCCAAATCATTTCGGATCGTGGGTCACAGTTTATTTCCAAGTTTTGGAGAGCCCTTTGCCAAACCTTACAAATAGATCATCGTAGATCTACTGCTTATCATCCCCAAACAAATGGGCAAACGGAACGTGTTAACCAAACTCTTGAGCAATATTTGCGCTGTTATTGCACCCATCTTCAAGATGACTGGGTTGACTTACTTCCACATGCAGAGTTTGCATATAACAATGCTTCCAATTCATCTTCTCAGTTTTCACCCTTTTACGCAAATTATGGGTTTCATCCTAATAGTTTACCTTCTACTTTTTCTCCAAGTAATGTTCCGGCTGTTGAGAATTTCTTATCAACCATAAAAAACACTCTAAACACTCTTCGTTCTAATCTAAAGACTGCTCAAATTAGACAAAAGAAATATTACGACTCTCATAGAACAATATCACCTCCATACAAGATTGGAGATTTGGTATGGTTATCCACTCGGAATTTACGACTTAATATTCCTTCAAAGAAACTTGGTCGTCAATATACAGGACCTTTCTCAATTTCTCATGTAATAAATAAAAATGCTGTTAGATTACTTCTACCTCCAGATTGGAAGATTCATCCATCTTTCCATGTTTCACTAATCAAGCCTTATAAATCTAACCCCTTTCCAAATAGAGATCCACAACCTCCTCCTCCAATTCAAGTTTTTGGTGAAACTGAATATCAGGTAGAGAAGATTCTTGATTCTAGGAAAAGAGGATCCTCTATTCAATATTTGATTTGTTGGAAAGGCTATTCTCCCACAGATGATTCCTGGGAATGTTCTTCAAATATTCATGCTCCTCGGCTCATTAAGCAGTTTCATCATAAATATCCTGATAAACCATGTCTCACTGGGCGCTCCGGAGGTGCCCCCTTGAGGAGGGGGGTATGTAACGCCGTCAGCGTTACTCCTTCCACATGGAGCGCAGACTTGTCACTTATGACAGTTGCGCTCCATTCAGATACACGTCCGCGTCACTTCCGGTGCGCGGACGTCTGCGCTCCACGTTGGAACGCGGAAGTGCGTTCCAACGTGCGGCGCTCAGCTCAGCCACTGCCCGGGCTATTTAAACTCCCGGGAATGGCGGCAGGGTGTTCGGATATTCCTGTTGGACCCTGCCGCCACCTGGGAACCCAGAACGAGCTACAGAGTCCCTGTAGCACCTGTCTTCACAGCGCACCTGTTCAGAGACCCAAGACATCACTAGCTTCTGCTGGAGATTCACCACCATTGCTCACTACAGGCTAGATACCACCACCACCTGTGCGGACTTTCCTGGTACAAACCACCTCCTAAACCGCAAGTATATCTAAACCACATTACTGCTGTATAAGGTACCATCAACACCTGTGCGGACTTTCCTGGTACAGACCACCTCCTAAACCGCAAGTATATGTAATACCAGCTTGTTGCTAATAGTGATTGCTAGTATATGCCTGAACTATATCCTAGACTCTATACTTATTACTATATACTAGCACCAGATACAGCAGAGTACTTCATACTATTCATATGTGTGTGGTGAGATACTACAATACCAGTAATTTCTACTACCTTTATTTGATGCAAATACCTAAATTAGATTTACGATTATAGTATCTGGGTTGTGTCTATCAATTAAGCTTAAGAGGAATTAAGCTACTACTTTTATGTGTTACCTTCATTAGAGGATATGATGATAATACCCCAAACTCTTATTGTTCTGTGAGAGTGAAGTGGTGGTTGATTTCTGATAGCCTCTACACCTGCGGTCTAAACATTAAGTAGAGTCTTATCATTTTCAGGGTCATAACAGTATCTGCCATCCGAGTCAAGTGTCAAGTTGAGCAGCCGAAAGGGGAGGGACTTGTGCACCAGGATGCTAACTCCCCTGGCAAAGTTGGAGTAAGTGGAGTGGTAGTGATGCCCTATCCAGGGTTTTTTTAGGGCCAGCGTTCTACTACCCACCAGGTGGGTCTCCTGGAGGATACAGATATGTGGGCTATGAGCCCTAATGAATTGAAATACCAGCGACGGTTTCGTTGGAGAATTTAGACCCCTAGTGTTCCATGACAGTATATTAAGGGCTGACATACCAGCAGCTGGGGGGAATTATCTCAGGATGAAAAGGGCGCCCACCCCCTGAGACCGCTCTCTTGACTCACAACATACACCTGACGCTGACTTTGGTAATGCATATTCAGAACCTACTTGCAAGACATTTTTTTGAAGAAAACAAAAATAAAACACAAACCATAAACCATCCCAAACATGGGAACCCTCCCCTCCCCCCACCCAACCCAACCCCTTAAAACTGAGGCAGGTTTCCATCCCAAAACCAAAAAACAGCTCGCCGGCTGCAAAGGGGGGTCCTGTGCAAGAGCCGCTCCCAACCCCCCGCAAGTTCAGCGGGGTCAAGGAGTGAGTTGCGCTATGTCCTCTTTAGCTGTAGCATCCGCCGGGAAATGTCTCAGACTGTCGGGAACAAAAATTTAAAATAAAATTCAAAAAGGCATATGTAAACAAAAGGTCCCTCCAGTAAGAAAGGGGAATAAGTAAACCATCTACTCGTAAGGATTGCAGGCCCGTCTGTCAAATCCTTGGGTGACAGGAAGTCTCAGCTGCAGAAGTCTCCTGGTTCTTCTAACCAGGGGCACCATCTTAGTGTCCCACACGTGGGGAGTCCCTGGGCACCCCGTAAAGGCAACCACAGCATCAACGGGCACAACAGTTGCAACAGACGCTGTGGGTGTGCACCAAACCTGAGGAATAGTGCAGCGCTCGCCCGGGCGGGGCTATGGACGGGGCCCAAAGCACAAAAAGGGTCTTCAGCGGGTACTCACGGCTCACGCTCTTGGATGCTGGTCACGAGGCAGGGAGTCCAGCCACGCAGAGGCGTCTCTCGGGGAAGTGAAGAAGCGGGTTGTCTCACCATCCTGGACTCTCAGGCGGGCCGGGAAGAGAACGCTGTAGCGGATGTTGCGAGCCCGCAGCCCCGCCTTCACATGATCAAACGATTTCCTCAATTTCTGCGTTTCTATAGAGTAGTCAGGGAAGATCATCAATTTGTTGTTTTGGAACCGCAAATCCCCCACCGCCCTAGATGCACGGAGGACCTCATCTCTGTCCCGAAAGTTGAGGAGTTTGAGGATAAACGTGCGAGGAGGAGCCCCCGGAGGGCCAGGCCTGGGTGGAATCCTGTGAGCCCGCTCCACCGCATAGTGAGGGGACAGGCGTGCATCAGGCAAAAGGTTGCGTAGCATGTCCTCTACAAAGCACGTCGGGTTGTTGCCCTCTGCGCCCTCCGCCAGGCCGACTATGCGCAGGTTGTTGCGCCTATTTCTGTTTTCTGCATCCTCAGCTCTATACTCCAGGGCTTTGACCTTAGTTTGAAGCGAGCGCAGTGCTGCACTGTGTTCCGCAACTATATCCTCTGTGTTACTGACTCTCTGTTCAGTCTCTGTCACCCTGGACCTGAGTTTGTCCATGTCCTGTCTGATAAGGCCAACGTCCATTTGTACTGCCTCTATTTTAGCCGTGAGTGTGGATTGACACATGGCTATAGCCGCCATAACTTCCGCCAGCCACGGGGGCCTCTCTCCTTCAGCCTCCATTGGGCCCGTTTGTGATGCCCTGTGCTGGCCGCGAGTGGCCCGAGGGGTAGCCAGGGGGTCCGGCGTCAGCTGGGGGGACTCCGGGAGAGGAGGGAATTTGTATGTCTTCCCCTTACCACCCTTTGATCCTGACCGGCCTCGCCTCATTCAAGTGTCTCTGCGACCACAATTAAAAGTCCCCGGACGCCCCCCGGCTCCCTATCTCAAGGACACCCAGGTAGCAGTCAGCCGCGAAGGGAGAAAGATAAAGTTCAGCAGGCCACACACACGGTGGTGGTACCCCCCAGGCTCGGGGACAGCAAGGCCTCAGCTCTCAGCAAGGGGGGGGAACCGGATCAAGGGGGAGATAGACGCAGCTGCCAGACCCTCTGGGGGGCTCCCCAGCAAGCAGACCAACCGCCGGATCCGCCTGTGTGGTGGGCGGGATCGTGGCCACCGGGGGGGCCACAAAGTAAAATCCAGGCCGCGGCCTCGTACAGGCCTAGTCCAGGGCCCTTGCGGTGGAGCAGGAGCGGGCAGGAAGCGCCTCCGCGGCAGTCCCCTGGAGCGGATTAGCAGCCGATGATGTCCGGAGTTCCCCGCCCGCTCGCTGGGCGGGATCGTGGCTGCCGCGGGTCCGCGAGTGGAAATCGAGGCCGCGGCTTCGTTGCGGCCTAGTGCGGGTCCCGCGAGGACGGGCCGGAGCGGGGGCCGAGTGCGGCAGCGGTGGTCCTCGGGTGCCGGGTCTGCGGTGGCGGGCTTGCAGTATGCTGGGCGGGATCGTGGCTACCGCGGGTCCGCGAGGTGGAAATCGAGGCCGCGGCTTCGGTGCGGCCTAGCGTGGATCCCGCGAGGAAGGGCCGGATCGGGAGGTAAGTGCCCCAGCTTGGTTCCTAGGTGCCGGGGTGGTGATATAGTCTCTCAGGGTCCCCTCACCAGAGCAGGATGGACGTCCAGAACAGGCCGAAGCCGCGCGTCCCGAGGGAAGGCCGGGCCCGGCCCGGAAAGAGATGGTGTGGATCCCCACACAGCTAGTCCAAAACGGAGGAATCCCCCGACCGGCTCCCCAGGTTCACAGCAACGTGGGGTATCCCCGACAGGCCGCAGGAGAGTAATCCGGTGCCGATGGCTCGGATATAAGAGCGGATGCCGGCGGAGCACAGAGGATTAGCTTCTGCTCACTTCGCCATCTTGGACACGCCCCCATACATAGTCCTTCTTATCTTGCAATCTTCTGTCACCTACTAACACCTTGACTCGACAAACTAGACCATCCTTTTCTATTGTAGTTTCAATTACACGTCCTAGTTGCCACTGGCATCTGGGAGATATCTTCTTTGATTATGACAATGTCATTTACTTTGAGGTTACGTCGAGGTGTGTGCCATTTCTGTCTTGTGGAAACACTCATGAGGTATTCTCTTTTCCACCGACTCCAGAATTGTTCTGCTAAATACTGCACTCTACGCCACCGTTTAGCTGCGTATACATCTTCCTTTACGAATTTTCCAGGTGGAGGTAATGCAACCTTGGATTTCATCAGGATGAGGTGGTTTGGAGTTAGAGGTTCTGGCGCCTTGGGGTCATTGATTCCATCGACAGTTAAAGGACGACTGTTAACAATGGCCATGGCTTCATTGCGCGTGAGGAGAAGCATGTGAAGATCAGACCATACCTCTTGTATTCCTTACGACCTTGCTTGGTGATAAAGGGACCAAAACAGTCCATACCACAGTATGTAAAGGGAGCTGAAACTTCTACGTGTTCTTCGGGGAGCTCTGACATACGCTGCTCCTCTGTGGGACGCCGGAGCTTTCGACACTGTACACATTTATGTATTAACTTGGCAACTGACTTGCTTCCACCAAGCACCCAAAATCCATTTGCTCCGAGTTCTGTTAGAGTTTGGCTGCGGCCCTGGTGATGAATGGCTGCATGATAGTGGGACAGGATTAACTGGGTAATGTGCCTTCTTTTGGGAGGATGACTGGGTGCTTCGTTTCTTGACTAAGAGTTGATCTTGACAGCCTTCCACCAACCCGAAGAAGTCCTTGAACCAGAATGAGGTCAAGGCAGCTAAGAGGGCTTGAACTTGGGAGACTATCTCCTCTTTGAAGGAGTTTTAGCTCTTGGGGAAAAACTTGCTGTTGAACTAGACCTATCACTACCTCCCCGGCCTCCTTACGTTCCTCCACGGACACAAGATTGCTGCGGTGATGTGTCTTCATTTTTATTCTCCTGATTCTTGCAATCACCTTAATGAGCATTAACCAACTGGAGAACCTGCTCAGACGATTTAGAATATCAGTTTGTTCATTAGCTTGTGATGCAAGGGTTGTAACGGGTTTGACTTCAGGGTCGCCTACAATTAGTTCTGCCGAAGAGCTTGAAGATGCGTGCACTTCAGATTTCCAAAGGTAACTAGGCCCAGATAACCAACTTGAGGGGGAGATATCTGCTACATGTAGACCCCTAGATGCATGGTGGGCTGGGTTTTGTGTCGTTTCCACATAATGCCACTGGGTTGGATCTGTAATCTCTCTTATGAGTTGAACACAATTGGCTACAAACACGTGAAACCTTCTCGCTTCATTGTTGATATAGGCTTAGACTACTTAGGAGTCTGTCCAGAAGAATTCTTTGTCAATTTCTATTTCATGTTCTGCCTTCAACATGACACTCAACCTTGCTGCAGTGACGGCGGCTGAGAGTTCAAGCCTTGGGATGCTCACAATCTTCGTTGGTGCGACTCTTGCTTTAGCCATTACGAAGCTGCAATGGACTTGATCTCTGTCATTTTTGCACCTAAGGTACGAACAGGCACCATATCCTATGTTGCTGGCATCGGAAAAGTGGTTGTCATGGAAGCATGAATCAGACGTATCAAACAGATAAATGAATAAGAAGACTTTATTGGAAACCAAACAGCAAGGTCAAAGTCCACATAGATGATCGAAACAGCCAGAAGAGTCGTCCAACGGTGCCAGGGTCGATAGCCAGGGATGGGAGTCAGCCAAGCCGGAGTCTGTAGCCAGAGACGGGGTGAAACGAAGCGGGGAATCAGGAATCAGGAACCAGAAGGGACGTCCGTAGCTGGGTCGGTTACCAGGAGCAGGCAGCACGATCACAGAAGGAGTAACAGACAAAAGGCCCAAGCGAGGAGATGCTGCAGCTGCCGTCATATATATATGCTGGGAAGCCAGAGGGAAGGAGGAGCCGTAGTGTGAGGCAGGTTACAAGAACCCCAAGAAGCAAGATGGCTGCCAGCACATGTCAGTGATGAGAAGCCTGCAGAGAGGTAAGACCATGACAGTACCTCCCCCTCAAGGGCCCCTCCTCCGTGGCGCGAAATACGGCTTCTGGGGAAAGAGCGCGTGGAAGGCTCGGAGGAGGACAGGAGCATGGACATCTGCGGAAGGAACCCAGGAACGCTCCTCTGGACCATACCCACGCCAGTGGACCAAGAACTGCAACCGGCCACGGACCAAGCGTGAGTCCAGGATATCGCTCACCTCGTATTCTTCATGATCGCCCACCTGGACAGGACGAGGCCGAGGGACCGAGGAGGTGAAGCGATTGCATATTAGTGGTTTCAACAGGGAAACGTGAAACACATTGGAAACCCGCATTCCAGGTGGAAGCGCGAGGGCATAGGCAACTGGGTTCACCCTGTGGAGCACACGGAAGGGACCAACAAAGCGAGGAGCCAGCTTGGGAGTAGGCACTCAGAGTTTGAGATTGCGAGTGGACAACCATACACGATCTCCGACCTGGTAGGAAGGAGCAGGCAACCGTCTGCGATCAGCTTGGAGTTTCTGGCGCTGCGCAGAGACCCTGAGGGACCTCTGGATCTGTACCCATGAAGCACGTAGGGCAGAAAGGTGGTTCTCCACAGCCGGAACATCTTGGGGAGAGAATGACTCCGGTAATACGGCAGGTTGGAATCCATAATTGGCCATGAAGGGAGACATCCCAGAGGAAGAGTGTCAGGATCTCTACCGTGCCAAACAGACAGCGAGGCGTGGTCGTCCCCCAGTTGGCTCTGGGTGGAATTGAACCCAGGACCTCTCCATTGCTGGTCCAGGTCTTTGCCTCTGAGCCACTGCTCAGTGTTATTCTTCTTGCTGTCCGTCGGAGCCTGGTTCTGAACTCGTGCTACTTTGGACCAATCAGTGGCCTGAGCGGCCTATTTAAGCCAGCCCCTTCCTCTTTGCAAATGGCTGGTTCGTTTGCAGTGTTTGGAGTGTTTGCTACTGGAAACCTTATCTGTGGATATCCTGTTTACCTGACCTTTGGCTTGCTCTACCCCTACCCCTGACCTTGGCTTTGAACTTCGGATACCCTACCTGCTCCAACCCCTGACCTCGGCTTGTTCTCTGGATTATTCTTCAGCCTTGTTCCTGTTTGAGCACCTTCTGTTTGGACTATTTCCTGTGTGCTTCTGAACAGCCTCCAGTGAGCTTTGGCTATCCAGTTCCCGGTCCTCCTTGGATTCCCTCCTGCCACTGGACCCGGTGCCTCTTGGTGCGTCCTTCCTTCTGTCTCAAACCCCAGCGGGTGGATCGCATCGAGTCGCAAAGGTGAGCCGCCCTCGGCCTCGGTAAGTAACGTTCCTGACAAAGAGTTAACCGCCATGTTCCTGGCAAACTCAGCCCATGGCAGAAGGTCAACCCAATTGTCCTGATGATCGGAGGCATAGCAACGAAGAAATTGCTCCAGGGCTTGATTGGAACGCTCAGCGGCCCCATTGGACTGAGGGTGGTAAGCCGAGGAGAAGGAGAGTCGAATATCCAACTGAGAGCAAAAGGCACGCCAGAACCTGGACACAAACTGACTCCCTCAATCCGAAACTATCTCCTTAGGCAAACCGTGCAACCGGAAGACCTCCCTGGCGAAAACCGTGGCCAATTCCTGTGCAGTGGGTAACTTCTTGAATGGAACACAGTGGCACATCTTGGAGAACTGATCCACAATCATGAGAATGACCGTATGGCCTCGGGACACAGGAAGGTCCACAATGAAGTCCATCCCTAGGTGTGACCATGGGCGCTCCCCATTGGGAATGGGCTGTAGAAGTCCCAATAGAAGGTGCCGGGGGGATTTATTCTGGGCACAAACAGAGCATGCCACTACATACGCGGCAATGTCAGACCGTAGAGAAGGCCACCAGAACAAACGTGAGACAGCCCAGGACAGCTGATTCTTTCCAGGATGCCCCGCGGTCTTGGAGTTATGGTAGGTTCGCAACAACCGGGTGCGCAACTCCTCAGGCACGAAGCACCTACCATTGGGTCTCCCGGAGGGAGCACCGGATTGAGCCGCCAGAATCTGCTCTCCAAGGGGAGAGGTCAAGCTGGTGCGGATGGCGGCCAGGATCTGATTAGGAGGTATGACCGAAGTCGGTATCGAATCCTCCTTGGACAGTTCGGAGTATTGACGTGATAAGGCATCCGCCCTGATGTTCTTGGAACCGGGTAAGTAGGGGACCACGTAATTAAAGCGTGACAGGAACAGAGCCCATCTGGCCTGACGGGGTGTCAATCTCTTGGCCTCCAAAAGGTACGTCAGATTCTTGTGGTCCGTCAGAATGAGAACCGGAACCACAGAACCCTCGAGCAGATGCCTCCATTCCTTGAGAGCCTGCACGATAGCTAACAGCTCTCTGTCGCCAATCTGGTAGTTGCATTCCGCGGGAGACAGCTTCCTGGAGTAGAACCCACAGGGAAGCAGAGAGCCCTCTGGTGTCCGACGCTGAGACAGAAGGGCGCCTACTCCCGTCTCAGACGCATCCACCTCGAGGACGAAGGGCAACCCAGGATTGGGATGAGACAGTATAGGAGCCGAGGCAAAGGCTGATTTTAGAGCCTCAAAAGCCAGGATGGCCTCGGCCGGCCAATCATGGGAATTACTGCCCTTCCTGGTCAGATCCGTGAGAGGTTTGGCCAGCATGGAGGAGTCTCTGATGAACTTCCGATAATAATTGGCGAAGCCCAAAAAGCGCTGCAGGGAACGAAGACCAGTGGGACTGCCGAAACCTTCTCAGGGTCCATGGAGAACCCCTCCACAGAAATGATGTAACCTAAGAAGGTTACCTGGGACCGGTGAAATTCACATTTCTTGAGCTTACAGAAAAGCTTGTTCTCTCGTAACCGTTGCAACACTCGCTTGACGTCCAGGATGTGGACCTCCATGGATTCAGAGTACACCAAGATATCGTCCAAATAGACCACTACACACTGCTGCAAGAGGTTACGAAAAACATCATTGATAAATTCCTGAAAGACTGCGGGCGCATTGCACAACCCAAAGGGCATAACCAGGGATTCGTAATGACCGGTCCTGGTGTTGAACGCGGTCTTCCACTCATCACCCTCCCTGATCCTTACAAGGTTATATGCAGCCCTCAGGTCGAGTTTGGTAAAGACCGTTGCCCCCTTGAGACGGTCGAACAACTCGGAAATCAACTGGATCGGGAATGCATTCTTGATCGTAATGCGATTTAGGCCCCTGTAGTCGATGCAAGGCCTCAATTCTCGGCCCTTCTTCTTTACAAAGAAAAATCCAGCCCCCGCTGGAGAGGA
Source organism: Rana temporaria (assembly GCF_905171775.1). Lineage (NCBI taxonomy): Eukaryota > Metazoa > Chordata > Amphibia > Anura > Ranidae > Rana > Rana temporaria. The sequence continues at coordinate 262,271,225 of NC_053492.1, read as the reverse complement.
GGATTTGCGAATGTGCCCCCGGGAAAGCGCCTCTCTCACGTACTCCTCCATGGCTTTGTTCTCAGCAACCGACAGTGGATATACCCTGCCACGAGGAGGAATGGCACCAGGTTGTAAATCTATGGCACAATCATAAGGGCGGTGCGGAGGCAGGGCACCAGCGCGCACCTTATCGAATACATCTAGGTACTCCCTGTATTCAGAGGGCAACACGGGGTCCGAGGAGGCGCACAACACCTTGACAGGCCCATGGATGCAACTAGCCCCACACTGTGGGGACCACGAGAGGATCTCGGCCGATCTCCAATCGAAAGTCGGATTATGCCTCTGGAGCCAGGGGTACCCCAAGACCACTGAGTAGTGAGGAGACAAAATGACTTGAAGGCAGACCGATTCCCTGTGAACGGCCCCAATGGCTATCTCCACAGGAAAGGTCTCATGAGTCACCTGCAGCGGCTGAAGGGGTCTGCCGTCAATCGCCTCAAGAACTAGCGGAGAAGCTTGAGCCTGCAGAGGAATGGAGTTTGCGGCAGCAAATCTACTGTCGATGAAAAGGCCACCAGCACCCGAATCCAACGCCTGGGCCGCCACCGAGCCCCCGGCCCAGGAGAGGACAACGGTGAGCAATGGTTTCTCAGCACGGAAAACCGGGGACGAAGAAACTCCACCCAAGATCTGTCCCCGACAGGATCTCAGGTGCGAGCGTTTCCCGGACGGTTCGGACATGACAACCGAAAATGCCCACTGAGACCGCAGTACATGCAACGACCCTCACGTCTCCGAAGTGCCCTCTCCCCCTCAGACAGGCGAGCAAACCCCAGCTGCATGGGCTCACCCCCAGACACGTCAACCCCAGGAGGCGTGGGAGGAGAGGGAGGCACGGGTGGGACTGCAAATGTAGGCGCCAATCTGTTGAGAGGCCTCCGCAGGCTCTCCTTAAAGGAAGGTCTCTCCCTGAGTCTGGTTTCAATCAATATCAGGAAGGAAATGAGAGCCTCAAGCTCCACGGGTAGGTCTTTAGCCGCAACCTCATCTTTCAAGGTGTCCGAGAGACCATGGGAGAAGGCAGCTACCAGAGCCTCATTATTCCAGCCCACCTCTGCTGCCAGGGTACGAAACTCAATGGCGTATTCGGCTACTGATCGTGAACCCTGTCTGATGGACATGAGGAGCTTTGCAGCAGAGGCAGAGCGAGCCGGCACATCGAAAGCCCTCCGAAGAGAAGCAACAAAACCAGAAAACTCAGCAACCACCGGATTGTTGTTCTCCCATAAAGGACTTGCCCAGGCCAAGGCCTTGTCCGAGAGCAGCGAGATCAGGAAGCCCACCTTCGATCTCTCAGTGGGGAAAGCATGTGGCAGCAACTCGAAATAAATGCCCACTTGGTTAAGGAAGCCTCGACACTAAGTTGGCTCACCCCCAAAGCGCTGTGGGAGGGGGGCAGAACCGGTCATACCCTGAGACACCACAGGCGCAACAACGGGTGCCGGGGTAGACTCTGGCGCAACAACCGGAGCGGCAGTAGGAGCGACAACCGACCTATCAGCAGCAGGAGCGAGATGAGCAGTGCGTGCAAGCAGGGTTTCCAACGCCTGAGCGAACTGACCCAGCAGGCGATCCTGCTGATCAAATCTGGCAACCAGCATGAGTAGTGAGGATGGCCATGTACCGTCAGAATTCATGGCTTGGGCCTAATGTCATGGAAGCATGAATCAGACATACAAAAGAGATAAATGAATAAGAAGATTTTATTGGAAACCAAACAGCAAGGTCAAAGTCCACACTGACGATTGAAACAGCCAGAAGAGTCGTCCAACTGTGCCAGGGTCGGTAGCCAGGATGAGAGTCAGCCGAGCCGGAGTCTGTAGCCAGAGACGGGGAGAGACAAGCCAGGGATCAGGAACCAGAGGGAACATCCGTAGCCGGGTCGGTAATCAGGAGCAGGCAGCACGATCACAGAAGGGTGTCAGACGAAAGGCCCAAGCGAGGAAATGCTGCAGCTGCCGTCATATATATATGCAGAGCAGCCAGCTCCTCCCAGTGGGAAGGAGGAGCCGCAGGGTGAGGCAGGTTACAAGAACCCCATGAAGCAAGATGGCTGCTAGCACATGTCAGTAATGAGAAGCCTGCAAAGAGGTAAGACCATGACACAGACAGAGTTCCGCCAATCACGGAAGGGACAGGAGGAGACCGCAAGTTTTAAATGATGGACGCCCGCAGCCTCTCTCCAATTTTAGGTACACTGACTCGAGTATAAGCCGAGGGGGGCATTTTCAGCCCAAAAAAAGGGCTATAAATCTAGGCTTATACTCGAGTATATACCGTATTTAGAAAATAAAAAACAAACCTTCACAACCCATATAACCACTTAAGGACTGCCTCCTGCACATATACGTCGGCAGAATGGCACGGCTGGGCACAAGCATGCACCTCTACGTCCTCTTTAAGTGCCAGCCGTGGGTCGCGGGCACGCGCCCGCGACCCAGTCCGAAGCTCCGTGACTGCGGCCGTGGGACCCGATTGCCGCCGGAGTCCCGCGATCGGTCCCCGGAGCTGAAGAACGGGGAGAGGTGTGTGTAAACACAGCTTCCCCATTCTTCACTGTGGCGCTGTCATTGATCGTCTGTTCCCTGATATAGGGAAAGGCGTTCAATGACGTCACATGTGCAGCCCCGCCCCCCTACAGTTAGAGACACATATGAGGTCACACTTAACCCCTTCAGCACCCCCTAGTGGTTAACTCCCAAACTGCAATTGTCATTTTCACTGTAAACAATGCATTTTTATAGCATTTTTTTGCTGTGAAAATGACAATGGTCCCAAAAATGTGTCAAAATTGTCCGATGTATCTGCCATAATGCTGCAGTCACGAAAAAAAAAAACGCTGATCGCCGCCATTAGTAGTAAAAAAAAAAAATATTATTAAAAATGCAATAAAACTATCCCCTATTTTGTAAACGCTATAAATTTTTCGCAAACCAATCGATAAACGCTTATTGCGATTTTTTTACCAAAAATATGTACAAGAATATGTATCGGCCTAAACTGAGAAAAAAAAATGTTTTTTTTATATCTTTTTTGGGGGATATTTATAATGGCTAAAAGTAAAAAATATAGATTTTTTTTTCTGGTACAATATTTTTATTAAAATATATATAAAAAAAGAGGAAAAACAAACAACAAATTCCCATGCAGGGGATATGGACATAAAACATAAGTATACATAAAAGCACATAGTAGAAAATATACTATTAAAGGAACTAATTACAAATTACCACCGTCTCCCCAGCCGGGGCCGGGGGGCAGTGCGTTATGCCTGGGCCAGAACGCCCAGGGGCCAAGGCAGGTAAAAGGAGGAGGGGGCCGATTTATCCGCAAAACGGGAAAAAAAAACCCCGCACAACAAAGGAAGAAAGAAGGGAAGAATAGAGCAGAACAGCGAGCAAAAGCTCAGAAACAAAGAAAGAGAAAGGAAGAACCCTCAAGCTGGAAGTAAGGACAAATTAAATTTAGAGCCCCAGACTAGAAGGGTGCAAACTAGGGAGTGTATAGGACCACCACGGGGCCCATACCTTAAGAAATTTAGCTTGAGAGTCATGGAGAACGCTAGACATCTTTTCATGGATCATAAGAGTCGTCAGGGTATTCTTGACCTCTGGGAATGGAACAGAAGTTTTTTTCCATGCCCTCGCTATTGTCCGCTTGGCAGCGATAAATAGGTATGTGGCTAATTTCTGCTGATGAGAGAAAAGGCCCGGGATTGGGCAATGGAGTAATGCATATTTGGCGTCCTTACGGAAGGGGACATGAAATAGGGAGGATAATAGGCCAAAGACCCTTGACCAGAATCTAACTAAGCGGGGGCAGGACCACCATGTGTGCAGTTCATCTCCTCGTTGACCACAACCTCAAAAGCACCTGTCAGTACACAAAGGGTTCAACTTGGCAATGCGAGCTGGGACCCAGTACCAGCGTAGGAGGATCTTATAAGCTGCCTCCAATGTGGCAGTGTTGAAGGAACATTTTGCTATGCTGAACCAGGCTTTACTCCAGTCTGCAAGATCTATAGGGGATAGATCACGCTCCCATTTAAGCACATAAGTAAGGGTAATAGAAGAGCTACCGGAAGCAAGTAAAGAATAGATCATAGAGATGGTGCCGCGAGCACCTGGGCAATGCTGACAAATGCGTTCAAAGGCAGTGATTTGATACGGGAAGGAGCCAAGGCGCCGAAGGGAGGTTATACAGTGTCGCAGCTGAATATAGCGAAATAATTCGGTAGACGGAGCATCATGGGTCTCATGAATCGAAGACCACAAGGGAAAGGCTCGGGTGCGAAGAAAGTGATGAACTAATGAGAACCCATGAGCAGGCCACCAAGAAAAAACGTGGGGTTGTTCTGAGCCAGGCGGGAACATGGGATTATTCAGGAGGGGGAGTAGAGGCAGGAATGGAGACATAAGTTTGCCCGAGTACCGAATCGAGTCCCATAATTTCAGACTGTGAAGCATAAGGGGGCTAACAGAAGGAGGTCGCAGCTTAGGGGGCAGCCATAACAATGTAAAGTAGATAGTGCAGCGCTAGAGGAAGAGTCCAAATAAAGATCATCCAGGTGATTCTCTTATAAGTGACTGACAATATGAGGCATGCAGGTGATATAGCATGGGTTAGCAGGAGACCTCCACCAATAGTAACAATGGCCGCTCACCTCACTGATAATAAAAAATCGCTTTCCCATAAGGGTCAATCCCAGGCATGTAACAGCATAATCCAAGCAGGAAAGGAATACATCTCAGGTAATATCAGCATGGATGGCAGATCTCAAATAATATCAACATGGATAGCAGCCATGAAATCCGATGTAAGAAAAACAAAACATAGTGTTTCTCCGCAATAACCAATATAACATTTAATAGTGAAAATACACTTACATAAAAAGCACTATATCCAGTGCTAGGAATCAAATGCAAACAAAAACGCACAGCATGGTCCGATAGATGGCAGCGGGTGACGTCACGTACTTCCCTACCGAACGTTGCGTCCCCCGCTGCCATCTATCGGACCATGCTGTGCGTTTTTGTTTGCATTTGATTCCTAGCACTGGATATAGTGCTTTTTATGTAAGTGTATTTTCACTATTAAATGTTATATTGGTTATTGCGGAGAAACACTATGTTTTGTTTTTCTTACATCGGATTCCATGGCTGCTATCCATGTTGATATTATTTGAGATCTGCCATCCATGGTGATATTACCTGAGATGTATTCCTTTCCTGCTTGGATTATGCTGTTACATGCCTGGGATTGACCCTTATGGGAAAGCGATTTTTTATTATCAGTGAGGTGAGCGGCCATTGTTACTATTGGTGGAGGTCTCCTGCTAACCCACGCTATATCACCTGCATGCCTCATATTGTCAGTCACTTATAAGAGAATCACCTGGATGATCTTTATTTGGACTCTAGCGCTGCACTATCTACTTTACATTGACTCTTAAGGAATTTATAAATTGAATCCTAGTGCATAGCTGCTAATTGTGTTTTACCTGTATATTGCGCTGATTTTTTTACTATTTTCATTTGGCAGCCATAACAAAGCTGAGATAGGAACCGGTGCACAATTAGGCACCTGCAGCAGAACCCAAAGGGGAACATTGGACGTTGCATGGAGCATGGTAAGTTGGGAAATTTGAGCCGCCCGATAATACTTTGCAACATCCGGAATGCCCAGCCCGCCCCACAATCTATGGGCATTAGAGGGTAGAGCGAGAAACCCTAGGGCGCTTATATGCCCAGATAAAAGAGAGCAGTCTGTTCTGGAGCAACCACAGATAAAAAGCAGGGACCTGAACAGGAAGAGTCCGAATAAAATAAAAATTCTTTGGGAGGATGGTCATCTTGACCGCGTGAATATGACCGACCCAAGATAGAGTGGGGAACCGCCAAGATGCCATAAGAGCTGTGACAGTGTGCAAAAGTGGGTAGAAGTTAGCAGAAAAAAGGGAAGTATAGGATGAAGTCAACTTGATACCCAAGTAGTCTAGCGAGGAGTCAGCCCAACGGTAGGGAAAAAAAGATTGGAGATGCAAGACTTGGGGACTCAGAAGGGTAATATTCAAAGCAGTCATTTTATGTGGATTGATTTGAAGACCTGAAATAGTAGCAAAGCGGGCTAGAAGTGCCTGGAGATTCAGTAGGGTGACGATAGGATTGGTGAGGGTCAGGAGGGCATCATCCGCGAACATACTAAGTTTATAGTCATCACCTGCATAGGGGATGCCCTTGATGTAAGGATCTGCTCTAAGGGCAATAGCTAGCGGCTTGAGAGCAAGAACAAAAAGGACTGGGGATAAAGGGCATCCCTGCCTCGTTCCCCTGAAAATGGGAAAGGAAGGCGAGAGGCAACCAGCATAGCGAACCGAGGCATAAGGGGATGAATAAAGGGCCGTCAACCAAGACAAGATCGAGTCTCCAAAACCCCATTGTTGCAGTACATAACGCAGGTAATCCCACGAGAGGGAATCAAAAGCTTTATAAATATCAAGTGAAAGGAGAAAGCCAGGGATTTTGCGCTGCTGTAACAGGGTAATCAGGTGGACAACTTTCTGGACATTGTCCCCTGCCTGGCGGCCAGGCACAAAGCCAACCTGGTCCCTATGAACCAAGGAGCGCAAATATTTGTTAATATGAGAGCACAGGATTTTCCCCAGCAGTTTCACATCTTCATTTAGTAACGAAATTGGGCGAAATGCCTGGGGTTCATGGGCCTCCTCGATGGTCTTAGGAATCATAGAAATGTGGGCACGCAATGAATCAGGGGAGGGCAGCGCACCTTGTTTCATACAATTAAAATAGTCCGCCAGGTGGGGAAGCAAGAGTGAAGAAAACTTGCTATAGTATGGTCCGGTAAAGCCATCCGGTCCCAGGGCCTTCGAAACACGGATGCCTTTAATGGCCTGAGCCACCTCCAACTCGGTAATGTCAGCGTTAAGAGACGCACAGGCCGCTGAAGAAAGAGGAGGAAGATGAAGATCGCGGAAGAAATCGTCTGCAAGATCACAAGGAAAGGGGGAAGGTCCACTATAATGCGAGGCTAAAAAATCGGCCAAAGCCGCAGAGACTTTGTTCGGAATCCGAGGTGAGGTCCCCGTTGGCGGAACAAAGGCGAATAGGTTTATGGCCACAAGAAGTTGCATTGAGTTTTTTAGCAAGCATTGCACCCGGTTTATTCGCACAGGAATAAAATTTATGTTTAGTCCACCGCAGAGCCTTCTTGGCTTGGTCGGAGGCCAACAAATCTAATTCAGTAGCCAAAGTGTCCCTAGCCTTCTTATTAGCCAGGGAGGGGTGAGACTTCCAATCTGCATCAGCGGAGGCCCATAAAATTATATTATATCATCCAAAAAAAAAAACACAAATACATCAAACAACCTCTAAAAGATCAAAACATACAATTCGACGGACCCCCAGCCAGCCAGCCGAGGGGACCAGACTTAAAGTCCGCCAGGAGATCCCCGGAAGCCAGCCACCCGGCCCTTACACCACCAGGAAGCAGGCCCCCGGGGAGCCAGAGCAGGCTGAAAAAAAGGAGGTCAGACATAGATTATCAACCTGAAAATTAAATGCGGTAAGTAAGCACAATATAAACATTAAGTGCAAAACTATCTGGAAACATCAATGAACGAATCTGGCCAGCCACTTTGGAGTGCACAGTTACAAATAGGCTAACCCCCGGGGGGGGGGGGAATAGAAGGGAGAGGAAAGGAGAGGAAAAAAAAGAAAAAAAAGGGGGGAAGGAAAGGGAAAGGGGCACGGTAAGAACTCAAGGTGCAGAATCTCCGCTCAGGAAGTCTGCGGCAATAATATAGCATAAAAGTCCCATGCGGAGACCCTGAGTGGACAAATTGGACAGTAAATGGTAAAAAAAAAAAGGGGGAGGGGGGAGGTGTTGAAAGGGGAGCAGGTGCCGCACATCCGGGAATGGACTGGAAAGTTCGGAAATCCAGGAGCATCACAGTTAAATCCCACATAAAATAAAGATTAATAGGAAAGCTCCAAGGTAATCATTCAATGCTTCAAAAGGTGAGTGGATATAAGGAGTGGGGGACAATCAAAAACACAGGTGGGAGGAGGGAGTTGGCCTCAAAGTCCGCACCACCAGGTTGATTCCAGGCAGAGTAGTAACGAGGGGGAGGGCACATTGCCCAAAGTGCAGCCATCAGTAGACATATGGAAAGAAAAGACAAACAAATGCCAGGATCATGTACAGGTGGAGGGGAAGCAAAAAAAAAAGAAGTCCGATCCAGCCATCAATTATGGGAGATAACAAAGAAAAAAATATGGGAAGGTTTTGGACCAAAAGAAAAAAAATATGAACAGGACTTACGGATACAGAGGTCAACCCGGAGCAGAATGATGAGAGTTAGCCGCAGATGAAGAGGAGGGCGCTTCTGCCCCTTGACCTTTTCCCACGCCCGACCCGGGAGATTACTGGAGGGTTGTGAAGAAGTTGATTTGGCTGGGCTTCGAGCGCTTACACTAGGTGGTAGCAACTGAAGTGAGTCCAGGAGGGACTGCGCTTCATCCGGCGAGGTCAGAACATGGCTACGACCATTGTGAGAGAAAGAAAGTTTAAAGGGGAAGCCCCAGCGGTAACGAATTTGATGCGACTGAAGAGCTGAAGTGTAGGGTTTCATCTGTCTCCTCTTCACAATCGTGGTCTGGGAAAGATCCGCAAAAACTTGATAACGGTACCCTTGAAATGTAATATCAGGTTTGTCCCTAGCCGCATGTAGGAGGGCTTCCTTGCTGCGGTAGTAGGTGAACTTAATAATAACGTCGCAGGGTGGTCCCTCCGATTTTTTGGGGCCGAGTTCCCTATGGATGTGATCAAACTCCAGTCTGTCAATGGGGATAGCTGAGGCAAGTTCCTGGAACAGAGCCGTCGCAGTGGAAGTGAGATCTATGACCGATTCAGGGATGCCCCGCAGGCGCAGATTACCCCTGCGAGCTCTGTTTTCAAAATCCTCCAGGCCCAATAGGGCCATATCCAGTTCCCTTTTAATGCCAGATGTGTCCTGTTCATGGTTCTCCAAGACAGTAGCTGCAGCGTCCATCTTATCCTCTAGGTCAAGGGTGCCCAACCTTTTGAAGAAGCGAGGGCCACTTAAGCAATTTGGTAACCGGTAGCGGGCCACAATGAGCGGAGCACACAGCCCACTCTACTTTACTCTATGGGGCCACCGATCCTCCCCCCTCCCCCCAGATGGAAGGAGACGGATCCCCTTCTGTTTTTTTAAGCAGATCGGATTGGAGGTAGGCGGGTGTAATCAGACACATGTCTGTTTACATTAGCAGCTCCATAGAGGTGAATGGAGGGTCCGAATGGGTCAGACCAATCGCATGAAAGGGGTCCAAAAATGCTTTCATACTGATGTGCTGCGGTTTACACACACCACGGATGCAGCACAGTGCACCTGTGGCTTTCCTGCGGGTTTGCTGCACTTTGCCATAGACGTCAATTATATCCTGCAAGTGTGGTGCACCAAACCTGCAGGTAATACCAGAAATCTATGATTCAATGAAGGTAACCTGCAGGTGTACTGCTCTGCAGCTAAATATCAGTTTGAAAGCAGCCCAGTAATCATTGCAGAACAGAGATGCCCATATATACACTGTGGGGCAGATCCACAAAGATCTGCCCCGGCGCAACGTATCTGAGATACGCTACGCCGCCGTAACTTACTTTTTTTGGTTTGAATCCTGAAAGAATTGCGCTGTAAGTTACGGCGGCGTAGTGTATCTCTCGCGGCGTAACGGCGAGTAGGGGGGCGTGTTTCATTTAAATTAAGCACGCCCCCACGCCGAACGAACAGCGCATGCGCCGTCCCTAAATTTCCCGCCGTGCATTGCGATAAATGACGTCGCAAGGACGTCATTGTTTTGACGTGGACGGAAATTACGTCCATCCCGATTCACGGACGACTTACGCAAACACATTTTTTTTTTTTAAATTATACGCGGGAACGACGGCCATACTTAACATTGCGTACGCCACCAAATAGCAGGTTTAACTATACGCCGGAAAAAGCCGACTAGAGACGACGTAAAAGAATGGGACGGCCGCTCGTACGTTCGTGGATCGGCGGAAATAGCAAATTTGCATACTCAACGTGGATTACGACGGGAACGCCACCAAGCGGACGCCGAAGAATTGCATCTTAGATCCGAAGACGTACGCATGTCGGATCTAACCCAGATGCGGTCGTATCTTGTTTTGAGGATTCAAAACAAAGATACGACGCGGGAAATTTGAAAAAGTACGCCGGCGTATCAGTAGATACGTCGGCGTACTCGCTTTGTGGATCTGCCCCTGTGATTTTAGTAATAAGCTTACCTTTAATAACCATTCAGGTATCACCGGCTGTTGCTGTCCCAGGCAGAGTGCATTTGGTATCACTCCGCCTATGACAGGAGCCGGCGCTATACAGGAAGCATCGACTTATGCAGCTCTACTCTGCAGCTGCTTGCTTCCTCTACCACTGGCTTCATTCACAAAACTGATGAGCTGGGATGGGGGGTCAGCGACCAGCAATCTGGACTGGGATCCGCCATCCCAGAGCAGGAGGCCGCGGGCCACATCAGAGGGCTCCTCGGGCTACATGTGGCCCCCGGGCCACTGGTTGGGCACCCCTGCTCTAGGTCATTGGTGCGGGAGCCGAGCTCCCTGATTTCCTTAGTGAGGTGGGTGGCCAGCTTGGTGGTTGCTGCCGAGAGCTCTGCTGCAGCATGATTTTAAAGTGGGAGAGGAGATCTGCATCCCGCAGTAGGGGTGCAACGGATCAAAAAACTCACGGATCGGATCGATCCTCGGATCAGGAGTCACGGATCGGATCATTTTCGGATCAGCGCAAAAAAAAAAAAAAGGGTGTTTTCATTGGTCCAAAAAAAAAAATGTGTGTGTGTATGTATATATATATATATATATATATATACACACACATACATTTCAGGGGTGGATTAAAGAGGAAGCAGGTGAGGCTGTTTGGGACTTGTTAAAAGTACAATCTTGATGTTTTTACAGCTATATATATATATATATATATATATATATATATATATATATATATATATATATTGTCTGTAAAAACATCAAGATTGTACTTTTAACAAGTCCCAAACAGCCTCACCTGCTTCCTCTTTAATCCACCCCTGAAATGTGCTCTTTCCCCCCCCCCCTCCTCTCACACCAGTGCTTCTCTGCTAATATTCCCTCTCCATGTCGGCTTGCCAGAGCCCAGTGCACAGCGTGACACGCCTCCCCGGGGAGGCGTGTCACGCTGGGCTCTGGCAGCAGACTGCTGGCCGCCGCTCCGGAGCTAGGCCGAAGCCGGGGACTTTCCTAGGCCTAGGCTCCGGAGCGCTCCGCGGATCGCGGGGTGTGCCGATCCGAACGGGGTGGACCGTTCGGATCACGGATCGGTGACGATCCGTTGCACCCCTATCCCGCAGTGATGGCTGCCTGAGCAGAGCCGCCGCCAGGCCCTCGCTCACAGCAGGAGACAGCTCCAGATCCTCAGCCGCAAGCTGAGAGAAGGGGTCTGGATTCGAGGCCAGGGCTTCAAGCATGGCGTCCGACGGGGAGGCCTCAGGCAGTGTGCGATCCGCGACTCTCGAGATGGATGCTCGCGTGAGCTTTGCACTGCACTCTGCTGGATGCGCGGCAGCTGTGGGTGTCAGCGGGGGACGGTAAGGAGCAGGGATACCCTCTATTGTTGCTCGGTAAGCAGCCGATGTGTCCGGGCGGTGAGGAGCGAGGCTAAGGGGCGACCGTCTCCATGCGCTGCTCACGAGCGCCCCCCCAAAAATATAGATTTTTTTCAAAATTGTCGCTCTATTTTTGTTTATAGCGCAAAAAATAAAAACCGCAGAGGTGATCAAATACCACCAAAAGAAAGCTCTATTTGTGGGAAAAAAAGGACGCCAATTTTGTTTGGGAGCCACATCGCACGACCGCGCAATTGTCAGTTAAAGCGACGCAGTGCTGAATCACAAAAACTAGCCAGGTCCTTTACCTGCGTAATGGTCTGGGTCTTAAGTGGTTAACCACTTCAATACTACACACCGTCATTTCACATCCACAAAGGGGATCTCCTATCCTGGGTGGATGTCATATGACGTCCTGTACTTTGTGCAGTGATATCTGAATGATGCCTGCAGCTAGAGGCATCATTCAGATATCATTTTGTTCCGGCGGCGATCCTGCGCGCCATAAAAATGATCATAGCGGCGGTTCCAGCCCTTGATCGTTCTTATAGGCGGCGGGAGGGGACATCCCCCCTCCCGCCGCCATCCGGTGCTTCTCCGGGCTCCCCTGTGCCATCGGGGGCCCGGAGAAAGTATCGCCGTGCGCCGGAAAGGAAGCATAGAGATGACTGGCGACCAGATGGTCACCAGTCATCTCTATGACTGTCGGAGGCCCGGGCGCGATGTGATGACGTCACGCCCGGGTACCCGTAAGTAAACAAAGCCGCAATTGCGGCTAGTAAGCATTAGATCTGTGAAATTTTTTTCACAATCTCATGCTTTCCAGCCTGGAGGAGAGATGTGGGGTCTTATTGACCCCGCATCTCTCCTTAAAGAGGACCTCCTTGTAATAGGAATACAAGCGAAAAAAATAAAAATGTGACAAAAGTGTAAAAAAAAAATGTAACAAAAAAGTAAAAAAAATTAAAAATAAAATTAAAATGCCCCTGTCCCCGGTAGCTCGGGCGCAGAAGCGAACGCACTTGTAAGTACCGCCCACGTATGTAAACGTCGTTCAAATCACACATTTGAGCATTTGAGGTATCGCCGCATGCGTTAGAGCGAGAGCAACAATTCTAGCACTAGACCTTCTCTGTAACGCTAAACTGGTAACCTGTAAACATTTTCAAAGTGTCGCCTATGGAGATTTTTAAGTAACAAAGTTTGGCACTATTCCATGAGTGTGCGCAATTTTAAAGCATGACATGTTAGGTATCTATTTACTCGGCGTAACATCATCTCTCATATTTTACAAAAAAATTGGGCTAACTTTACTGTTTTGTTATTTTTTAATTCATGAAACCATTTTTTTATTTTTAAAAGGCGTTTAAAAAATTATTGCGCAAATACCGTGCAAGATAAAAAGTCGCAATGACCGCCATTTTATTCCCTAGGGTGTCTGCTAAAAAAAACATATATAATGTTTGGGGGTTCTGAGTAATTTTCTAGCAAAAGAATGATGATTTGTACGTGTAGAAGAGAAGTGCCAGAATAGGCCCGGTATGGAGGTGGGTATAAAAGCCCTGTATTCAAGTGATTAAAGGGGTGTTCCAGGCAATTTTTATGTTTATTAAAAGTCAGCAGCTACAAAAAGTGTAGCTGCTGGCTTTTAATAAACATACACTTACCTGCTCCAGCGTTCCAGCGACGCGCCGGCCGGGGCTCCGCTCCTCTCCCCCCCTCCCGGCGTCTTCATTTCAACTGTGGGCACCCGGCCGTGACAGCTTTCGGCTTCACGGCCGGGCACCCACTGCGCAAGTGCAAGCAGCACTGCGCATGCGCACGGCGCTGCGCCGTCTGATTGGACAGGAGATCGCCTAGGACCTGTGACGTGTCCTAGGCGATCGCCTACAGGGAGGGGTTGCTGTAGGCGATTAAGCTTAATTGCCTAACCAGCCTCTCGGCGGAAGGAGGAAGTGGGACAGGAAGTCCCACTCATCCTGAAGCCCCCACCCACCCCCCAAAAAAATGACATGCCAAATGTGGCATGTAAGGGGGTGAGGAGTGGGATAAGCGGAAGTTCCAATTTTGGGTGGAACTCCGTTTTAAAGGCGAAATAATTTTATTTTATTTCATTTTGATAAAAAAAAAAAAAGGTTTTGACCTGAGAACCGGAAGTGAGGTCAGAGGTCACTCTGATCCTCCAAGAGCATAGAGGTGAGTGGAGCCATCTTGCCCTCACTCGATTTTCTGCCAAACAGCCACATTGTATCGCTTCCGGGCAGACGGATGCAAAATCGCCCATAGTAAAACGATAGCAGGATTATGGCATGAGTGGAGAACGACCGCTTTAAGTTCTGCTTTAAGAATAGTACTTGAAATAGATTTTTTAAACTAGAGTCTGGTGTCACTTTAAGAGCTGATTGTATTTATGGCAGGTCAATATGTCTTTTTCTGTACCAGGAGAAATACAAAAGAGAAACAATAAAACATTAGTAAACCTGCATGTATGTTTTTCCCTTGTTTGGCATTCGCGTTGCTTTTCCCGATCCATACAAAGCTAAAAAAAAAAGATGGCTAAAAAGATGATCACAGTCCACTGATTACCATCCTGTCATGACAACGACAAGTACATGCCTCTTTTTAAGTAAAGTTTATTATTCAATTCTCCCACACGTCACGTTGTGTCATTTGTAAATAAAGTTTTTTTGAACAAAATAACACGTCTCCAATACGCTTTGTCGCGAGGCTTCAATGCTGGAACGTAAAGTGGGGGCGTGACACAGAGGAGGTGGTGGGCGGGGCCTACGCCGGGTGACGGCCATCGGTGTGTTGGTGGTGTGGTTTCTCTGAGGTCCGGGTTCCCGGTGATTCTCCCGGCGAGGAGGAGTAGAGGCAGCCATGGCCGGACAGCAGTTCCAGTATGACGACAGTGGCAACACGTTCCTCTACTTCCTGACATCCTTCGTGGGGCTGATTGTCATCCCGGCCACATATTACCTGTGGCCCCGGGACCAGAACTCGGGTGAGTGCTGAGGGGGGATGGAAGGGGTCCTGTACGTAATAATACTGTCAGGATTCTCTGAGGTGGCTCTGAGCATGATGCAGACATGGCTGGGGCTTTACATATGGGACATATTGTCGGCTGTGACTGAGAGAATGGAAATCATTTGTGGTGTGTCAGGGCATTTCCTGTCAGTGATACCCGGAGACAAGTACCCATGTGTTCCCCAGTGTCCACATCTCACATCAGCCTGGTATAGATTATAGGAGGCAGATCACCAGTGTTCCTGACATCTCAGATCAGTGTGTCACAGATTGCAGATAGGAGATTGTGCCCCACAAAGCAGGTTGGAGTTCATCGGCACATCATGCATGTAGATCATCAGCACGTCATCAATGTAGTTGCCCCTTCCCCCGGTTACACGGCGGGTCGGTGTAGCTGCCCCTTCCTCCCCGGATACACGGCGGGTCGCTGTAGTTGCCCCTTCCTCCCCGGATACACGGCGGGTCGCTGTAGTTGCCCCTTCCTCCCCGGATACACGGCGGGTAATGTATGCCAATTGGACTCACCCAAAGAAGGTGTTTTCACCACCGAAGCATTTTGCTCACCAGTACTCCATGGAGGAAAAAAAAAATCTACAAGGTATGAGGTTCTCCGACTGATAACTAGGCTATCTCTTACATGTTATACAGGTGGGTTGGTGTGGCTGCCCCTTCCTCTGCAGGATACACGGCGGGCTGGTTCGGCGGCCCCTCCGGGATACACGATGGGCCGGTTCGGCGGCCCCTTCCTCTCCAGGATACGCGGCGGATAGGTTAGGCGGCCCCTTCCTCTCCAGGAAACGCGGCGGGTCGGTTAGGCGGCCCCTTCCTCTCCAGGATACGCGGCGGGTCGGTTAGGCAGCCCCTTCCTCTCCAGGAAACGTGGCGGGTCGGTTAGGAGGCCCCTTCCTCTCCAGGATACGTGGCGGGTCGGTTAGGCGGCCCCTTCCTCTCCAGGATACGCGGCGGGTCGGTTAGGCGGCCCCTTCCTCTCCAGGATACGCGGCGGGTCGGTTAGGCGGCCCCTTCCTCTCCAGGATACGCGGCGGGTCGGTTAGGCGGCCCCTTCCTCTCCAGGATACGCGGCGGGTCGGTTAGGCGGCCCCTTCCTCTCCAGGATACGCGGCGGGTCGGTTAGGCGGCCCCTTCCTCTCCAGGATACGCGGCGGGTCGGTTAGGCGGCCCCTTCCTCTCCAGGATACGCGGCGGGTCGGTTAGGCGGCCCCTTCCTCTCCAGGATACGCGGCGGGTCGGTTAGGCGGCCCCTTCCTCTCCAGGATACGCGGCGGGTCGGTTAGGCGGCCCCTTCCTCTCCAGGATACGCGGCGGGTCGGTTAGGCGGCCCCTTCCTCTCCAGGATACGCGGCGGGTCGGTTAGGCGGCCCATTCCTCGCCAGGATACGCAGTGGGTTGGGACGGCGGCCCCTTCTGCCATGTATCCGGAGAGGGTCGGTTTGGCGGGCCCTTCCTCTCTGGATACACGGTGGGTCGGTGTGGATGCCCCTTCCTCTCTGGATACACGGGTAATGTATGCCAATTGGACTCACCCAAAGAAGGTGTTTTCACCACCGAAGCATTTTGCTCACCAGTACTCCATGGAGGAAAAAAAAATCTACAATGTATGAGGTTCACCGACTGATAACTAGGCTATCTCCTACATGTTATAAAGGTGGGTTTGTGTGGCTGCCCCTTCCTCTCCGGATACACAGTGGGTAATGTATGCCAATTGGACTCACCCAAAGAAGGTGTTTTCACCACCAAAGCATTTTGCTCACCAGTACTCCATGGAGGAAAAAAATCTACAAGGTATGAGGTTCTCTTACTGATGACTAGGCTATTTCCTACTTAAAGTGTAATTCCAGCCGAACACTTGGGCCCGGATTCACAATGCACTTACGCCGACGTATCTCGAGATACGCCGCGTAAGTGTAACTATGCACCGTCGTATCTGTGCGCCGTGCCCACAGAACTAGATACGCCTGAAAATAGGCATCATCCGACCAACGTAACTTTCCTACGCCGGCGTATCGTGGGCGCATATTTACTCTGGCCGCCTCATTGAAAATGAGGGAGATACGTCGATTTACGAACGTAGTTGCGCCCGGTGCATAATATACGCGGTTTGTGTAAGGCTTACGTCCGGCGTATAGTTATTCCCCATCTATGAGGCGCAACTCATGCAAAGGTTTGGACCAGGGAACAGCCGTCGTAGTTAACGTAGTAGTACGTGAATAGGGCTGGGCGTAGGTTACGCTCATGTTGCAGGCAGTGATCCGTCGTATCTTAGGGAGTAGTTTCGATGTGATTCTGAGCATGCGCACTGGTATACGTGCATGAGACGGCGCATGCGCCGTTCGTTTTAAGTACTTCTATGATGCTTGGCCCATCATTTGCATGGGGTCACGCCTCATTAGCATGGTTTACGCCCGCTACCTCCTACGCTGGCTTACGCAGAGGAAACCCAGCGTATCTTTAACAGCGAGTGGGGGCTGGCGTAGCCTAAAAAAGATACGCTACGCCGGCATAACTATGCGCCGATGTGTATGAATCCGGGCCATGGTGTTTGTAACCCTTAAAAAATAAATAAAATTGATCCTGTTCCTTTAAAGCATGTTATACAGCACAGTGATATTTTGGCCCCCTGTAACACCTGAAATACCTGGCTGATCCTGCCTGGCTCTGACCTCCCCTCTGTAAACTGACCACAGTTTATCATGGCTGCTGAGCCCTGATGCCGTGGTCGGTTTACGTGCCTCCATAATCCGCAGCTCTCCTCTGTCCTCTCTCCCCCGTCCTCTCCCTGCCTGTCAGCTCCCCGATCCTCCACTCATGATGATAGAATAACCGTGTAAAGTCTTCCCAATCCCTTCTGTTAGATAATGCTATGTTCCCCAGTGTGTGTTCTTTCTCTCTTTTTTTTTTTTTTCACCTTATTCCATAGCGCTGTTTACCGCTAATGTGATCGCCCCTCTCAGTGCCCGTCAGTGGGAGTTCTTGGCCCCTCCCACTATAGCTGTGAGTAGGAGAGAGCCAGAAAAAAGGTACATAGCAGCTCTTTTTTTTATTTATTTTTTAAGTCACGGACTGGGGGGAACATGGCATTATCTAACAGAGGGAATTGGAGAGACTTTAAAAGTGTCTTTACAACCACTTTAACTATATGTAAACATTTTTTCTCCTGCTACCTTTGCTACCTAACCTGTGTAAAAAAAAAATGTGGATACGAAATCCGCTCTGGTCACATGATCTTGCAGCGGCTTTTGGGGAGAGCAAGGAGTGCTTGACAACGGCTGGGAATTCCGATGGGCGAGTTAGCCAAGCCCTTAGTGTCTGGACGAAACCTATGCCCTATCCCAGAGAATCAGACTCTGAGGATTTTCTGTTTGGCAGCGCCTGGAAGATTTTTTTGGGAGCTTTGAATGATTCCATATACAGCTTTCGAGGGCGAGGACCATGTCTGTCCACATGAAGATCCAATGGCTAAGTGTGGGCAGTGGAGGATTGCTACTTCCAGTTTGAGGCTTTACCTTTTGGCCTTTCCATGGCCTCTAGAGTGTTTACCAAGGTATTGGTTCTGAGGTTAAGAACCTGCTTCTCGGGGAGCTCAGAAGCCAATGTCAAATGACCAGCAGACAGTAGTGCTGTGGAAAACGACAGGTGAACTTTCTCAGCAGACAGCCGCTGAACTGGGGATAATGGGCCTTTCGCAGAGAATTCTCTGCTACTGGGGGACGCCAAATGTGAATCTCTTGGTCTCCAGTTTTAACAGACTGAAAAGGTTTGTGTCCTGAACCAGGGATTCTTTGGCATTTTGAAATGGATGCCCTGCTGACTCCTTGGGATCAGTTTTCCCTTTATCTATGCACTCTATTCTTCATCCTGCTTTATGATTGCTTATTTTGACAGAATGACTGTTGAAGCCCAAGTCCTAAGGAATAGGGGTGTTTTTGATCTGTAATTTCTACCCTCCTCAATGCTAGAAAGTCAGCCTGCAGGAAGGTGTAGCATTCCATATGGAAAGCATTTATTGCCTGACGTGAAGCTTGTATGTTGCATCCTGACAGTATGTCCTGGGGTCTATCTTGACTATTCTCCAGTCTAATGTGGACATCATAGGTGTGCGCTGCATATTGCATTAGATTGTGCACCCCAAAGCTCAAACACACACACACACGTGTGTGTGTGTGTGTGTGTATATAGATCCCTGGCACATTGATCTCCCGGCCAGCACAGTGAAAGAAGCGCATAAGCACTTCTCTTATGGCAGAGCCGGAAACGGGGAGATCTTTCCCATCTCCCTTCTGATACACAGAGCGATGGTGCTAATGCGCACTAGGGGATTGGTGTGTGCAAATAAATAAAAAAGTAGTGTAGCACAACCAAAATCTACCATATACTAAAAACTATACTTAAAAAAAATTGACAATTCTAATAAACTCAAATTATACATTTTGTACAACAAAAAATTTGTTCACATTCCAAAATTGTGTACAATTTAAAAACTTTAAAGTTCAATCAATAAATAGTGCAATTGGCACTGTGCCAAAGTTATCCAAATAAAATTTCTCTATCTCCACCACCATATAAGTTGGTTACTCACCTCACGGTCATGATTCCTGCGTTCCCAGAAAGGTCAAAGCAAGCTGTATTCCCCTCAGGGATAATGGTTCTGGCAGACACTTGGCAAGTCCTTTCTCCTCGCAGTGGGATACACGGGTCCTAAGACACCCAGGAAGACCAGATGTATATGGAAAGGGAAGCAAACAAGATCGAATGCTCTCCTTTTTTAAAGGTTTTAATATATAAAAGATAGTATTACACTTACAGAGCGGCGCACTGCCACACGTGCCAACTTAAATGCACACGTCAAACACGTATGCCGGTGATCTGACGTGCTGGTTCCAGGTATCATGGAAGTTCCAGCGCATGCGCGAACTGATGCGCTGAGATGGTTCCAGCCATCGGGAAAGTTCCTTCAAGCACTGCGCAGGTGCAAACTTGCTGACGGAAATCCCCGAACGGCGGCCGGCATCCAGGGCGACGTGGATTTTGAGGTAAGTGGTCTTTTTTTAACATCCTCCAATCCACGGGGATGTTAAAGAATGAGCCTGGATGCCGGGCGAGGTTCGGGGATTTCCGTCGGGAAGTTTGCGCCTGCGCAGTCAGTGGAGGAACTTCCCCCATAGGGGAACATTGAGGACAAGTCACCGGCATTCGGCTCTGTAGCAAGATGGCCATGGGATGGAAACAAGATTTCTAGAACAAACCTTTTATAAGATTTGTGAATTTAACAAACTTCATTCAGTAATTCACATTATTCAGCCAGCTCTGCAGTGAGAACTGAGTGATCAAACACTGCTGATTACTCGGCTTTCCCCTTCACCCTGAGCAGAGAGTAGTCACTGTCAGTCACCGGCTCTCTGCTTTGCCCCTCCTGGAGTGGGCAGTATGTGGCTGGCTCAGGCTCTCAGCGGATTGCTGAAAGGCTGAGCCAGATGCTGGTCCAGGCATCTGGGTGGATCCCGACCATATGGTCAAGATCTTCTCAGAGCCTGGACTGGCCCTGTGACGTCAGCCGACAGCAGGCTTTAGAATGAACTGCACTCATGTGACCTACAGAAGTATAGCAAGAATAGCTTTGACTATACTTCTCCTTTTTTTTTTTTTATTTAGCTCACTATAAAACTTTTGTACTGTATTTCCTGTTCCTTGTACTGTCTCTGCTTTTTTTGCTGCTGCTGGAATCACAAAAATATTTTAATGTATTTCATAGTATTATGAAGAAGTTAGGACACCCCTGGTTGTATTGCATGTTTTCTCGACTTGCTCAGCGAAAGACCTACATCGCAAACCTCCTGGTTCACTTTTTAGGCTTTAGATTTACTACAGCTTTTGACACTTTTAGCGAACGCGCGTAAACTACACTCCCTAAAAGCCTGTGTCAATGTAAACAGGTTTTGGGAGCTGCAGCGGTTAGGGGTGGTTTAACCTCCCTCTCCTGAACTTGGAAGAATCTTGTTCAGGACAGGACCGTTTTGACCACCACAGGCCAAAAAACGCTGTCGGCGGCCATAATAGGTACACAAAGCCTTAATCTGAACAGGTTTGCTTTTAAGTCAGATTAAGACCGTTTTGGATCTTGATGAATGCACTTAATAAACATCTACAAATTGAGATAATTGACTCTTACTAGGCAGAGGATGGCTATAAAAAGATATCTGCTTCCTACTTGCAATATCCATTTGCCAGAAATGTATGTCATTAAGAAATGGAACATAAAGGGAACTGCTCATATGACACATTTTGGAACACCTATAAAAATATCAGAATTACTTGAAGACTGACTTTGTACAGGCAGTCCCCAAGTTACTAACACAATAAGGACTGTATGTTTGTAAGTCACAACACCTGTGCATGGATGCTTGTTATGTTATCTGGGGCTCTTCTGTCCATTTAGTACTGCAGTGTGGGATGTGTCCGGAGGCGCTCGGAGGTATCCAGGACCGGCTTGGTGCACAAGTGGCTGACATTTTAGACAGTTCGTAACTCGGGCGTTCATAATATGACCTGCTTCTTGCTAATCTATTTTGGCAGCCTCCCCGGACTGAAGATTCAGGCTGCTTTTGTCTAAAGAGAATTTGTCAGGAGTTATCAGGCTGATAACAGGAACAGTTCAGGAGAGAGCTAGGGGACTTCGCTCATTGAAGAGAGATAAGAAAACACTGCAGATATGTGCCCAGCTCAAATTTCATGAATTGGGTTTACATCCACTTTAAGATCCCCATCGCACATAATAAGGATAATTTAGTATGGAGCCAGTGGCCTACCAGCATGCTATTTGAGTGTGGGAGGAAACCAGAGTACCCGCAGGAAACCCTATGCAAGCACAGGGAGAACATGCACACTCTCTGCAGATAGTGTCCTACCTAGGGTTCAAACCAGGACAGTGCTGCAAATCAGAACTAGTAAGTAAGCGCTAAGGCCCTTTACACACGTTGAAAATATCGGAATTGATTTTTTATTTTTTTGGTTCTTTAACCGATTAACGCCCGCCGCACGACTATTTACGTCCGCAAAATGGCACGGACAGGCAGAAGGGCGTATATATACGTCCTTGCCTTCTAGCGGGTCAAGGGTCCAATCGGGACCCCCTCCGCTGCGGGCGGCTTACCTTACCGAGCGATCCGACTCGTGGGGGCGGCTGTTCTTTTCCGTCTGCCCCCTCGTGATCGCTTCCAGCCAATCCCGTGAGCCGCCGCCGTGTCACTATCTCTGCCTGTAAAATGTAAACATAGGCAGAGGAAGTGATGCAGCTCTCATCTCGGCGGTATTTTCAAACCGCCAAGATGAGAGAAGAGTCGCACCTAACATTACACTGACACCAAACACGCAGGCACATTTAACCCCTTCTGATCACCCCCCCCCCCCCCCCCCCCCTGTCACACTGTCACTGAATGCAGTGATCATATATGTACTGATTACTGCATTTAGTGTGACAGCCAGTTAGTGTTAGGTCCAGGACTGCCCCGTACCCCCCCTAATAAAGTTTTAACCCCTTGATCACCGCCCTAGTTAACCCTTTCACTCCCTATTGCCAGTGTCACTAAGCGATCATTTTTCTGATCGCTGTATTAGTGTCACTGTTGCCGCTAGGAAGCTAATTTTTTTTTTTTTATTGGGATTTTTTTTTACTAAAGACATGTGGCTAAATACATTTTGGCCTAAATGTTTGACTAAAATTTAGTTTATTCAATTTTTCTTATAACAAAAATGAAAAAATATTTATTTTTTTTCAAAAATGTCGCTCTATTTTTGTTTATAGTGCAAAAAATAAAAATCGCAGAGGAAATCAAATACCATAAAAAAAAAGCTCTATTTGTGGGAAGAAAAGGACGCACATTTTGTTTGGGAGCCACGTCGCACGACCGCGCAATTGTCTGTTAAAGCGACGCAGTGCCGAATTGTAAAAACGCCTCTGGGCATTTAGCAGCATATTGGTCCGGGGCTTAAGTGGTTAAAAAAAAAAGGTGCTGAAGTTGATTCTTTAGGGAGTTTCTCCAGCCTCCTATGAAAGCACTGGGCCAGTCGCCAAGCGCTAGTGCTGTCACATGCTTACCCACATGTACGACCGCACAATTGCCAGTTAAAATAACGTATTGCTATATCGCAAAAAATGGCCTGGTCATGAAGAGGGGTAAACCTTTCCAGAGCTGAAGTGGTTAATCTGAGAAAATTTACCATTTTAAGGAAAAGTAATTTTGAAATCAGTGGCGGTAACCAAATTAACAAATTCATTAAATTGGGCGTTAAGCCTCCTCCTAAATATCACAAAGCAGAGTGAGGATGTCAGGATTGTTAAAGCGGATGTGCCATGGGGAAAAAATATTAAAAGCCAGCAGCTACAAATACTGCAGCTGCTGACTTTTAATATTAGGACACTTACCTGTCCTGGAGTCCAGCGCTGATCGCAGCAGAGCACGAGCGATCGCTCGTCTCTCTGCTGCTCCCCCCGCCATCCACGCTGAGGGAACCAGGAAGTGAAGCGCTGCGGCTTCACTGCCCGGTTCCCTACGGCGCATGCGCGAGTCGCGCTGCGCCCGCCGATTGGCTCACACGCTGTGTGCTGGGAGCCGAGTGTTCCCAGCACACAACGGGCGACAGACGGGAAGTCAGAAAAACCCGTCTTTCGCCCGTAGCGTGAGGCCGGAAGTGGGTGCAAATACCTGTCTTTAGACAGGTATCTGCACCCCCCCTCCCCCCTGAATGGTGTCAAATGTGACACCGGGGGGGGGGGGGGGGCGGGTTCCGATCAGCGGGACTCCACTTTAGGGTGGAGAACCGCTTTAAAGCGGGGGTTCACCCTATCGACGAAAAAAAAAAATTTTTTTTTCTTTTACCATAAAATCAGGCATTGTAGCGCGAGCTACAGTATGCCTGTCCCGAATTTTTTACCCCCGTACTCACCTTGTACGCGTAGATCGAAGATACCGGGGAATGGGCGTGCCTATGGAGACTGAGGATGATTGACGGCCGGCTCTGGCGCGTCACGCTTCTCCGAAAATAGCCGAAATAGGCTTGGTCTTCACGACGCGTGCGCATAGCCTGTGCGCAGGCGCCGTGAAGAGCCGAGACCTACTCCGGCTGTCTTCGGGGAGAGTGACGTGCCAGGGCCGGCCGTCAATCATCCTCCCTCTCCATAGGCACGCCCATTCCCCGCGGGAGCCGAAAAATACGATCTCCGATTACAAGGTGAGTCCGGGGTTAAAAAAATCGGGATAGGCATACTGTAGCTCGCGCTACAATGCCTGTCTCGATGGTAAAATCGTGTCGGGGGGGGGGGGGGGGTGAACTACCGCTTTAAGCAAAAAAAAAAAGTAGGTTTTATTTTGACTGCAGAAGTGGAAGTTCTCTCTCCACACCAGCATGGGATTGTGAGGTAAACACTTGCATGTGGCAGATTTGACACGTAAGGGTACGGAGTAGGATGGCTCAGGCTGTCTCTGTGCCCTTAGTACCCTCTGATTTTTATGGGCAGAATTTTTAACGTGGGTCACAAGCTGACCCCTTCTATCTCCCATCCTGGGACAGACTTTTGTCCCTGAACACTTTGAACATGCTTTGCTGTTTTATTTTTATAAAATATATATATATTAAAAAAAATAAAAATAATCCCTTTTAATTGGTTGATTTTTTTTTTTCTCCACCATACTATGTTACACACAAGACCCTTAACATGGTGCCACTCTGTCCAGTATTTAGACCTGTCTAGTTGCAGGGCTGGACGCTGAATCTATCCCTCCTGGGGGCACTGCAGCTAGGTAACCCCATATGTGAAGTGCCATTAAAGCATATTTTTTTTTCTTTTTTGTATAACAAACATGTAATATTTACTTGCCAGTTTGCGCAGTGGTTTTGCACAGAGCAGCCCTGATCTTCCCCTTCTCGGGTCCCCCACGGGTGCTTCTGGTCCCTTTCTCTTGCTGAGTGCCTCAGATAGCAAGCTGATTGCTATGGGGGCAGCCGAGCAGGACGCTGCTCTGTGTCTATTCAAGCCCCCCCGAATCTCTCCATTTGTTCACTGGTTGTGATTCTTGGTAGCCAATGAGAAGGAAGAGACACAGAGACGCTGCTCTCGTGCACATCGCTGAATTGAGATAAGGCTTAGTTAAGTATAATGGGGGGCTGCTGCACAGTTTTTTTTTTTTTGTTTTACATACGGTATATAGAATGCATAGATTTAAAAAAAACCTTGAGCCTTTACAACCACTTTAATATAGCACAAGGACAAGGTGGTTTTGGGGCCTCAAGCCTCATTAATCCCCAAGGAACAGGATATTGTCCTTCCTCCTGCTCCAAAACATCCCAAAGAAACTTCTCTCCATTGTCTTGACATGGTGCGCACTATGAGAGTCTACCTCTTAGCCACTGACTCTCTCAGGCAATTGGATTCCCTTTTTGTACTTTCCAACTGTTCCTGTTGGTCTTCAGCTATTTTGATTGGCAGGCAAGTGTACTTTATTACAGAAGACATTGGTTTTCTCTTCTGTAATAAAGACCCTGCCCACGATGGCTATGAATGCAGCCCAACACAAAATTTATAAATGTATTTTAAAAATGTTGATTTTTTTTTTTTTTTTTTGTAAGAATGCGTTTATTCTGGTACAGCGCCGCCCAATTGTTGGGTAAAGTAACGCCATATCGCAAAAAATTGGCATGGTCATCTGTTTTCTTATGATCTCCCTTTTGCTTGCTGCAAAACTAAGGCTAGCTGGGAGTGTGAGGGATTATAAAAGGAATGTACCCCACAGCCTTCTGTACGTGTGTTTTTTGTTTTTGTCTGTGTCCAATCACTTAAACGTAGCCACATATAACCCATGGTAAAGAAAAGGCTAAAGATTCCATGTCCTGTACAGCACTCCAAGAAACATATTTCCCTAATTAGTCAAAAATATAAATTTTCTACTCTGCTGCAGTTGTTTCTGAAAAAATGAAAAGCCAGCAGCTCCATCTGCATGGATCGCTAAGGCTGGCGGTATAGGGGCTGCAAGAGGCTGATACCAAGTCAGATTTAGGTACTTAACACTGCCTAATGATGTAGTCATAAATGCAGAGCTGCATTAATTTAGTTTTTTTATATCTTCCTGGAGTTTAATAAAGACAAATAGCCAAAGAAAATAAATAACCAAAAACACGTCTTTGGCTAAAACCGTCAAAAAGATTTACATAAGACAAGCTCTGTTTTAAGAATTCCAAGATTGTGGATTTCTAGTTTGAACCAATATGTAACCCACTTAAAGCTAGGCACTACAATTTTCAACCAAATCATGGTTTGTTTTTTTATTTTGATAATTCATTCTAACATTTCGCAGTGATGTGCAAGTGGAAACCCACAAATCTAAGTTTCTTTTTTTTCTTTTTATCTTTAGAACAAGTAAGGCTGAAAAACATACGCCATGTATATCGAAGTTGTGTATGGTACCAGCTGAAGTCCATCAAGCCACAGCAAAATATAGTCCCCACAATAAAGTAAGTACTTTATTCAGTTATAAGTGTGTGTGTGTGTGTGTGTGTGTGTGTGTGTGTGTGTGTGTTTTTTTAATTGATGCAGGAGAGGTAAACCTCATGTTGGTTTCTTATACATCAGTATATCCCACAGACCTGCTGAGGCCAATATGAGGGGTCCCTCTATCCCTGTTTGATTTTTTTTTTTCCAGTAGTTGCTAAAACATCCAACGGTGGTCGGGTACATTTAAAGAGGAACTCTCTTTAAAACAAAAAAAAAAAACCCTGCAAGACAAAGGCATAATGAGCTAGTATGCATAGCATACTAGCTCATTATGAATTGCTTACCTGAGAACAAAGCCCTCGCAGCAGTCCTCAGACACCTCCTCCGTCGCTGCCGTGATACCCGGAGTGACTTCTGGGTATCGCTGCTCCGGCCAGTCACAGTGCTGGAGCAGCGATGACGTCATTCGCGTGGGAGCCGCCACTAACGGCATGATCGCCGTTAGTAGCAGCACGCGCCTGCGCGCCGTTGTCTGCCGTAAAGACATAAGCGCTGGCTTTCTTGCAAATATCTCCTTAACCGTGCAGGTTAAGGAGATATTTGCTGCACCTACAGGTAATGCTAAATATAGGCTTACCTGTAGGTCAAAGTGGTCTGTAAGGGTTTACAACCACTTTAAAAAGCAAGAAATAGAAACGGTGCAAGGGATCATGGCAGGGAGATCTTACCATTAAATAGAACTCAAAACAGGTGGAGGCTTTTTCAACCCACCAGGCTTCACTTAACAAAGAAATTATATCTTCAGTAGAGGGACCCAGTTATAACCCCCCCCCTTTTTTTATTTTTTTATTTTGTACATATATTAAAACACCTAATGGAAAAATGTCAGCAGGTGTTCTTCTAAGTTCATGCCTTTTGCAAGTATGGTAACAGTAATTGTCATTCTTGGTACAATACAGCTAATGGCAAAATACTATAAAGTACGATGTCATTGTATGCTGCACCTGTTCATTTAAAGTAGAACTAAAAAAATGTTTTTTATTTTTTTGTAAGGAGGGTTATCTGTTACACTGCCGCAACTATTATTTTCATAATCGATTAACAGATTTATTGTTTCAATTAATTGATTATTCGGATATAACCTTAAAAGAAAGTGTGGTGTATAAATTAGTTAATATTTAAAGTTTAAAATAAAAGGCAATTTTTAAATTTCTAGTGGTAAATCTAAATATCCAGATATATGGTTAGGGAGCAAAATCTCAAATTTATTCTAAGAATAACAAACAGACAGAAGAGATATACTATTAGAAGTTGAATTTGGTAAATATCAGACTCGGAGATCATTTTTTTTTTTTTTAATAAAAAATAAAAAGACAGTTTTGGTGATTTTCAGACAACTGTAATATATTATGTATGACGAACTCCCTTGTCATAGGCAGGTGGCTTAATAAAAAGCTCCCTACGCCTGCTTTCACTTATTCTGGTTATACAAAACAATGTCTTCCTTAAAAAACATTTGTTCGATTTTTCAAATGCGCACACACCCAGAAGTAGGATATATGGGCATTTTAACTCGGACATGAAGGGAGATGGAAATCTTTTATATTAAAGTTTTTTATGGATATGATCATTTTAAATATAATGCACAATACTGGTAAACGTTTACTTAAAATATAATTGTAATGTCTTTTATTACTTCCAGTCTATCAGCCTCCACCGTCTCTGTGTTCAGATGCTGCACACAGTCTTTTTAAAGTGCTTTTTATTTTTTAAACAAGCATGTTATACCTGCTCTGTGGAATGGTTTTGCACAGAGCAGCCCTAATTCTCCTCTTCTGGGGTCCCCCACCGCCACTTCCAGCTCCTCCTGCCTTCATAGTGCCCCTAGAGCAAGCTGCAAAGTATAATATAGAGTGCTGCTATAGCAAGGTAAAAAAATAAACTTCTGCCTTTAGAACTACTCACTTCCTGCCCAGGACTACATGTCCCATGAAGCATTGCTTTTCACACATTCACAAGTTCTCAGGCGCTTGCTGACATGTATGGAGGGTGTACTGAGCTGTATGAGTGCTGCACTGTATTTCCTGTAAACAAATAATGCATTCTGTATGCAGGCCAACTAATCGGCTGACCGATTAATAAATTATGAAAATAGTTGACAACTATTATCATAATCGATTAGTTGTCGATTTAATC
This sequence comes from Rana temporaria, assembly GCF_905171775.1. Lineage (NCBI taxonomy): Eukaryota > Metazoa > Chordata > Amphibia > Anura > Ranidae > Rana > Rana temporaria. The sequence continues at coordinate 262,242,734 of NC_053492.1, read as the reverse complement.
GATTAGTTGTTTTGGCCCTAATCCGTTGTTGTATTTTTTGCAACCTGTGACCCATTGTGGAGATCTCCCTTTACTTCCAGTCCCATAGCCAAAACGGGAAGTGAAAAGAAAACACTGCTTGTCACCAGGTTGACCAGAACAAGCGCCCCCCCCCCCCCCTGGAAGTTTATCCCGTATTCCTGTTCTGTTGACAACCCATAATGTGGTAAACGGGACATATGGGGAATTTTCCTAATAGGGACACAGACAGAAATAAATCTGACAGGTATTTCAACCCTCTCTAAAACCAAAAAACATTCTTATATTTTGATTGTGCTGTGGTTACTTCTTCTACACTATATGGTCAAAAGTTTGTGGACACCTGGGCGACCAAATGTAGTGAAGGCTTTTGCTAATATTATTGATGTTTATCCCTCTTGCCCCGGCATCCCTTTTAACTAATTGGAATGCTCGGGAGGGCCAGAAGGATCAGCCATCATGTGGCCACTGTGGCATGATTGGAAGCCAGTCCTTATGGCTACTGATTTGTAGCCCAGACCAAGAGCCGTGTGCAACTGCTTGGTCCCTATCCTTAGAGCGAGCATGCTCTCAGCACATAAACGTCTGCTCACCAACACACGTGGGTGGGTGACAAAGCCCACTCTTTTGCCTCCACACCAGCGTGTCGGGAAATTTTAAAGGGGTTCGACAATTTTGCACATCCAGCAAGTGGAAACAGTTTGGGAAAGGCCATTTTTGATTCCAACAGGACTGGGCTCAAAGGCACAATGATAAAGACATGGTTGAAAGTTTGGAGGAGGAACTTGAGTGGCTTACCTGGAGCCGTGACCTTTGGTATAAAGTGTAATGCTGATCAGGAACCAGGTCTTCTCTTTCAACATCAGTACATGCTCCTTTAGCTAAATGTGAACACATTTCATCACACTCAAATCTTGTGGAAAACAAAAGAGTGAAGGTTGTTATAACTGCCAAAGTAGGGCAGTGTTCAACAGGGTCATTTGGGTGTGATGATCAGGTGTCCGTCATTGCTCGCAGATGCCTCTTTTTGAGTGTGGCTGTGTCACAATGAATGTGTCAGTATTTGCTGACACATAGTTGAATGATGAACACCATTGCTAAGCGGCATTTCTCAACTCCACTTGTGTATGTGTGTATGTGTGTGTGTGTGTGTGTGTGTATATATATATATATATATATATATATATATATATATATATATATATATATATATATATATATATATATATATATATATAAAAATTTGCAGGAAGCAACACAGATTTGCTAATGTCAACAAAGGGTTAATTGGTAACCTTTTTAGGATATCTGGTAAACATACATGGCCACTGTGAAATGGAGATGATCTATACTGACACACAACACCTAAGCTCCATCTGATCTTAACAAAATGAACTTTGCATTTACCGTAGAGAGGCATGTTTGAAAGCAATAAATGCATTTTTGCGGTTAGAACCAACCACAGATCCAATAACATGTTTTTATAGAGCAATAGTTCATAAAACCTTGGTATAACAGTTTTACTTTTTTGTAAATGTATTTATTTTGTTTCTCTTTATGTCCAATTTACTAGGAAAACCGTTTTACTTTTGGGATGGGCAATATTCCTTTTTCTTGCCTACAAAGTTTCAAAAACAGATAAAGAATATCAAGAATACAACCCATATGAGGTGTTGGGTTTGGATCCGGTAAGTAACCAGTTTTTGGTAAACAAAGTAATAAGTTTAAAGTGTTTGTAAATCAAAATAAAAAATAATTGCGCTGCCTTTTTAATGTGTTTAAATGTTATCTGTAATGTCATTTAATACATTTCTCCCTGCCGATTTCTTGTTCTACCTGATTGATCTTGCTTGTGAAGGGAATTGATATGAAACTGCGCCTCGGATCTCAAACAATTAAATATACTTCTGTGTGCAAAACTTTTGACTAAAAAATAAAAAAAGGGGGAAAAAAGTTGCTGCCTGATGTTTGATCACATCAAAATATACAATATAATAAAAAATGGATGGCATTAATCCCTAAAAACCGTACTTCATGTGCAAACCTGCATTAATGTATTCCACTACCAATTTTGCAAAATATACAAAACAATAAATGCCGCTTAATTCATATCAATTAAAGTGCAATCTGCTATACAATAGCACAGAAAAATCTACACAAATGCAAATAAAGTGCAAAAATCAAGTAACAAGTGCAAGATTCAAAAGACCCATCTATTTTATACAGTAAAAAATTATGAAATGACAAGTCCCACATCTCAAGGTGTCTCCATCGACATGGGTATATACAGCTTGATCTAATAGCCCAATCATGGCAGAGCCAGGACGTTGTTGTCACCATGCACACCAAATTCGTGCTGGGAACTCCGGGCACAGGTGATTGGGCTATTAGATCAAGCTGTATAGACCTGTGTCAGTTGACACACCTCAAAATGTGAGTGGATTTATATTTTTATTTTTTTTAAGTAAGATTTTAGATGATTTTACTCTATGGCAGTCTTTTCTTTCTGATCTTACTCCTTCATGTAATTATGACATTTATGGGAGCATCTGTCTGATTACCTTCAGTGATGACAGCAGACGTGGAGTGGTTATTGTTATTGAGTTAAAGGCGCATTAGTTGGTTTATAACCTGACCAGCAACTCGCTCTGGTGAGTTTATTTTGAGCACATTAATAAAATGTCTTGTGGGACTTGCCATTTCACCATTTTGCTGCATGAAATTGATGCACTTTATTTTCATTTATGTGAAGATGTTTTATTTTATTGTATAGCACATTGCACTTTAATTTATATGAATTGAGCGACGGTTATTGTTTTGTATATTTTGCACAATTGGTAGTGGAATACATTTTATGCAGGTTTGCACATTAAGTAAGATTTTTAGGGATTGGCACTATCCATTTTTTATTATATTGATTCTGCTTGTGCCCCTTTTCCTTAGAGTAAACTGACCATGCTCGCATGGCTGTCAGTCAATGCTAGCGTGGTCTGCTTATGTCCTTTGTCATCACAATGAAGATACAGCCCACCGTTATCTTCTGTGGTCAAACACAGCCTGGCCACCTCTCCATCCTCACCAGTCTGTTACAAATACATACAGCATGCATTTTTCCACACCACACTGCTTGGCACCCGAGGGCTTTGGTAAAGTGTGAACAGGGCGTATAAAAAAAAAGTTTTCTCTGTGACCTTGTGGTGAGTTGCATTGATACCGTGCAGAAAAAGAATGCACCCACGTTAATGAGGTCATATTTGTTTGGCGCAAAGAAAGTACTTCATGTCAAATAAGTCTGATGCGACTGCAAAGTGCCCCCATCCCTAATGCATGTCAGAAAAACTTCTGGCAACTGGTTGGGACTTTGATGGCACACGACATGAAAAGTTCAAAATATATTACAAGTTTTTTGGGCATGCATTAAAAACCACACCCACTAATGTAGCAACATTAAGAATATAAATTCATTTTGGGATCATGATATATAATTCGTAACGGACACCCATAAGGACAAATGTTTGAACCCCAACATGTTTTAATTCATCAAGTATCTTCATCAGGGGGTGTACTGTTAAAGTCTAAATATAAATACAATAGTCATAAGTGTATCATAAAGACATGAAGGTCATCCTATTAGTTACATAGATGAGAATGAACATTTACGTTTTGCCTGTGGTGCATAATACTCAATATGAAAAATGTAGAGATAGCCTGTGCCTGCGTGGAAACCTCTGAAATAATAGAACGCAAATGGCATGAGAAGCCCAAAGGTGAAAAAGCTGGAGGTCTATAAAGGAGAAAAAAGAATGCAAAAATGTAGCAACGACTAGAGAGCATGTATATGTTTAGCAATCAACCATATAAGGTGAGAAAATAACTTGCAGCACCAATCTCTGCTGGAGACACAATGGTCATGGCAAGGTGTAAAGCATAAAGAAGACATTTTTGTTGCTAAATCCTCATACCCCCTGATGACGATTGGGTGACGCATTGGGGTTCAAACATTTGTCCTTTTGGTCGTCTGTTGTGGTGATATATCGTGATCCCAATATCTATTTTTTAGGGATCGACCAATATCATTTTTTACGTGTTGATACGATACCGATATTTCGGCCACCTCTCAGGCCGATATTGTGTACATTTAAATATTATTTACACAATTTTTTTTATCACTGTTATTGCTGTCACAAGGAATGTAAACATTGTTTGTGACAGTAATAGGCAGTGACAGGTACTCTTTATGGAGGGATATGCAGTCCTCTGCACTTTTTAAAAACTGGTGCCTTTTAAGATGCCATTTTTCCAGGAAGTGATGTAATGACATCACTTCCGGGTTACTAGATCCAAAGAAGCAGCAGCTTTGTTCGGGTTTTCGGCCAGCCGGCTGACGTACCGTCTGGTTGCTCGAGCCTCCCGGTGGGACGGGGGTGGGACACACACATTCCCTCCCGCTGCTTGTAATAACAGCCGAGCGGTAGCGGGGTGATGCATGCATCACCACGGTAAAACCCCTTGAAGTAATATCAGGTACGTATTCGCCCGATACTTAAAAAAAGTGAATATCGACCCCATCGATCGGTCAATCCCTAGTATTTTTAATGCTAAAGTGTATATATATGAAGAGCGGTACCCTGTATGGATTATTTCTATTACCTTGTGTCTAAATATAAAACAATAAATATCAATTAACTGTGAATGATTTAAACAAGTAAATCAAATCCAATGCATCATAATGCACATTATCTCAAATCTTGATGGTGAAGTAAAGTGGCAAGTGCTGTAAACTCAAATGCAGTGCAAATTGTTCTCACCTCTTGTGTGCCCCACTCACTAACCAGCTGCTATGGACTCTCAATGACAGGAATCTTATGCGCTTGTGCAAATATCCTGGGTTTGCTGAGCTTTGTAGTCCTCCGTCACTCCTTAGTTATTGGGCAATGGGATGCTTGTACATGGTGTAAATAAATGACAGAGAAAGATCCACATAGCGTAATTCTATTTTATTATAAAATCAAATAGTTGAAAACATATCCACTCACATGGTATAGGGGGGAAAAAGAAGCAATAAAAACCAGAACTGGAAGTCCACAACGACCTGCGCCTCACCGGTCGGAAATGACGCCACCACCTGCGGTCACCACATTTGAGTTTACAGCACTTGGCACTTTAGCACACTGAAATTTTACTTCACTATTAAGAAGATTTGAGAATGGACTTTATGTGAATTATGATGCATTGAATTTGATTTATGTGTATTAATCATTCATGGTTGATAGTTCTTTGGTTTACTATTTAAACACAAGGTAATAGAATCCACGAACTGTACTCCTGTGATCCACAGGAGATGTTCAGCATAACAAGCTTTGGCTGTACTTCTCTTTTAAAGTGGTTTTAAACTTCCATAGATGAATTGTACATATAGGGTACTGTAAATGTCTCCTAATCGTGTGCCGTTTTGGAGATATTTACTGTATATGCAGCCGATTAATCTGTGCAATTGCTCTGAAGGAATGGCCCCCCGTGCCGTTCCTTGAGAGCCCTGTGGTGAAGATGGATGCATCCTCCACCGGTGAACTTGCATCGGGGGAGGACTTCGTTTGCAGGTAAGTTTCACATAATGTGCTAGAATGCGATGCATACTTGCACAATATGCCTTTACTTTGCAGGTCAGAAAAAATCTGGCGGTTTACTTCCTCTTTAAGCCTCCAGGAGTCGTGTGAAAATATAAAACAAAATCAGCAGTCTGCTTTACTACAGTTATTTCATCTTGTGACTGAACTTGTGAAAACACAATTACTTCACCATTTCACCTTGGTTTGATATTTATTTCACATCCGAGGTTGAACTAAGCTTTAAAAAAAAACTGTTGAGGTTAATCAGGAGTTTGTGGCGCACTTAAGAGCCCTTTCACACTGGTGCGTTTTTGCGGTAAAAATAGTGATATTACAACGCTCATAAAACGCTCCAAAAACGCCCCTCTCCATTGAAATGAATTGAAAACGCTGTAAAATAGCGGTGTTTTACCGCTATTTTAAGAGCCCTTTCACACTGGTGCGTTTTTGCCGCATTTTCGTGGTAAAAATAGCGCTATTAAAACGCTCATAAAACGCTCCAAAAACTCCCCTCTCCATTGAAATGAATTGAAAACGCTGTAAAATCGCTGTATAAACGCGACTTTCCACTATTTTACCGCGTTTTTACAGCGTTTAATTTCAATGGAGAGGGGCGTTTTTGGAGCGTTTTAATAGCACTATTTTTACCGCGATAACGCGGCAAAAACTCGGCAAACACGCACCAGTGTGAAAGGGCTCAAAGGGTTGGTGCATCTTTACCAAAAAACTGCCTGTGCAGGTTAAGGGCACTTTGATTCTTCTATATATAGATTGCATCCAGTTTGTTCCATAAATAGATTGTGCTCTGCTTGTTTTAAGGGGCTTTATGCCCTTTGTGAAGCTTTAAAGCAGGGGTCTCAAACTGGCCGCCCTTCTGCTGCGAAACTACAAGTCCCATCATGTCTCTGCCTGTGGGAGTCACGCTTGTAACTGTCAGCCTTGCAATGCCTCATGGGACTTGTAGTTTCGCAACAGCTGGAGGGCCACCAGTTTGAGACCCCTGCTTTAAAGGGTTTGATTTACCTTTTATCACAAAGAACTGCCTATGTGGGTAAGGGGGTGCCTATAGATAAAACAATGTAGTTGAAAATGTGGGATGATTCCAACTCTACATGAATACCACCCGAAAGCATGTACAGAGATTGGCGCAAAAGACAAGTTTAAAAATACCATTACAGCATAACTTATCCAAGGTGGCGTTATCCAGGTTGAGGGATCTTAAAGGTTGGCCGACCTTTTCTATGTATATATGTTAAATAAAATTGTGATATTTTATTTTTTAAATCTCCTTGATTTGTGAATTTCTTAAATCCCCTACATGATGCATGTAAAGTCCCACCCAATTTTGCGCCAATCTCTGTACGTGTAGATAAAACAAACAGCTTTGACCAAAGTTAAAGCGGAGGTTCACCCATAGAGAACACATTTTCCCCTTAGCTTCATGCTCGTTTTGTCTAGGGGAATCGGCTAGTTGTTTTAAAATATGAGCAGTACTTACCGTTTACGAGATAGATGCATCTTCTCCGCCGCTTCCGGGTATGGGCTGCAGGACTGGGCGTTCCTTCTTGATTGACAGTCTTCCGAGAGGCTTCCGACGGTCGCATCCATCGTGTCACGATTTTCCGAAAGAAGCCGAACGTCGGTGCGCAGGCGCAGTATAGAGCCGCACCGACGTTCGGCTTCTTTCGGCTACGAGTGATGTGATGGATGCAACCGGCGGCAGCCTCTCGGAAGACTGTCAATCAAGAAGGAACGCCCGCTCCCGAAGACCCATACCCGGAAGCGACGGAGAAGATGCATCTCGAAAACGGTAAGTACGGCTCATATTTTAAAACAAATAGCCGATTCCCCTAGACAAAACGAGCATGAAGCTAAGGGGAAAAGAGAAAAAAAAAACATCATTGGGTGAACTCCCGCTTTAAGTAATGCCCTTGCAATGACTGAAGGCCATTTATGTACCTCCTAAAGCCTGGCAGAAAAACTCCCATAGATGGCATCATCCTGTTCTCCCTGTAGCTCTGAGGTATATACTTTGTCCTGTTATATGAATCCTGAAGATTTCTATATGTGGGAAACACATTTATTACATCATCAGAAACTCTAATGCGTAAATGAGAGTAACTAAAAATGTGTAATATGGCGTCTGTGCTTGTAGCTCAAGCTGGCCATAGAGGAGTCGTTTCTTTTTTTCATTCAGCCCCATCAGGACATTTGTTTTCTGACAGCAGGACCTTGCGCCATCGGAATACAATGATCAGGGGCTGCAGATACTGATCAACAAAATCTTTACAACTTTTTTTTGACAAAAGTGGATCTAACGATTCACTTTTGTCAGACAGGGAAGGCCACACACTGATCGAAATTTGACCACTTCACCTCCTGGATTTTGGTCCGTTTAGTCCAGCTTCATTTTATGTTCGTTCATCCTAGTCTGTGATTCAGAACTGTGGAACATATGTTTTCTATTCTGTTCAGATAAATTGCTCAAACACTCAACTGTAGCATGTTATTCCCCATATGTAACAAATCTGTGTCCGACCCTTGAAAGTTTGTGTAACTTGGTTTTTGTTTTCAGGGAGCAACAGTGTCAGAAATTAAGAAACAGTACCGTTTATTGTCTCTGAAATTCCACCCTGATAAAGGAGGAGATGAAGTCCTGTTCATGAGGATAGCAAAGGCTTATGCAGCGTAAGTAGTTCAAACCATTGGTTCATTCACGCATTGAGCTCCATTCCTAGAGGTGAGAGAGCCTATAGCCACAACCTTATATATCATTTAGAACGGCCCTTAAAATTTCTTCTCGCATTAGGCAAGTGGAAATAAGCTGAGGGCAAGTGTGGGATTCCCCCAAGGCGGAGCGTCTCACTACTGCTGTTTGTTTGGGCAGGATCTGTGTACTGCTCCGATTCATGGAATGTTTAGAAGAGTGGGGCCAACTGGGATCGGAGCAGAACATTTATCCCCCCCACCCACACAAGCGCTAGTGGTAAGATGGGATTATGACTGGATCTAGGGGCTGCTGGGGTGAACTGGACCCCCCCAGATGTCAGTTGCACCTCCCAAAGCCCTCCACCACCCAACACAGTTGACCTTGAGCACAGTTACTAAGAGCTCCTCCCCATTTGACACCTACAATATTCACAGTGTATAGCAGGCTACTGCAAATTGAGCTGCCGTTCCAAGCCCGACTAGGGAATTTCACAGGTCGGAATTGTAACACAGTAGCCAGCTATACTGTGTGTGTGTGTGTGTGTGTGTGTGTGTATATATGAGTGTAACATATTAAAGCTCTGGTGTGGGGAGCAGGAGATCTTGGTACCTATGTTGTTCAGAATGTACAGTGCAGGGATGGGAGAAAGAGCTCTGCCTAGTGTACTGTGCCCTCCTGACCCCCCCCTCTCCTGTATTGTGTCCACCTGCCCACTTTGCACTGTGCCCCCCTAATTCCCCCCCCCCCCCCGTACTGCGCCCCTCTGGCCCCACCAATGTACTGTGCCCTCCTGCCCCCCCCCGTACTGTGCCACCCGACCCTCTCCTTATACAGTCCCCTCCTAACCTCCCCCTTATACTTAGCTTTCCAGCTCAATCCTGTACTGTGTGATTCATGAGATGATTTAGAGGGGCATGGTAGGGGTTGGGTGGGGCAACTGGTGGCGGGTAACTCTTAAGGCCTGGCTATTAGCTCAGGACTTGAAATTTTGAGCCCAGATTTAGTAGATCTATAACCTATGTGGTGAGTTTTCCCTCTACAGTTATCATACCCACACATTGTCTTTTCTTATTGTCTTATAATTTTCTTTACACTTGTTAATTTTTCTGAAGTAGGTAAAGACCAATTAACCACTTAAGGACCGCCTTCTGCACATATACGTCTGCAGAATGGCACGGCTGGGCACATGTACGTACAGGTACGTCCTGTACTAGTACCCAGCCGCGCGGGACCCGCGGACCCGATCGCCGCTGGAGTCCCGTGATCGGTCCCCGGAGCTGAAGAACGGGGAGAGCGTGTGTAAACACGGCTTCCCTGTTCTTCACTGTGGCGGCAGCATCGATTGTGTCATCCCTTTTTATAGGGGGACACAATCAATGACGTCACACCTACAGCCACACCCCCCTACAGTTGTAAACACACTTCAGGTCACACATAACCCCATCAGCGCCCCCTGTGGTTATCTCCCAAACTGCAATTGTAATTTTTACAATAAAGAATGCATTTTAAATGCATTTTTTGCTGTGAAAATTACAATGGTCCCAAAAATGTGTCAAAATTGTCATTTTGGGACATTAGTCTTTTCCCATAGAGCGCTAGTGAATTTTTTGTGTATAAATACCACCGAAAGCAAGCTCTATTTGTGGGAAGAAGAGACCCCAATTTTGTTTGGGAGCCACGTCGGACGACTGTGCAATTGTCAGTTAAAGCGACGCAGTGCCGAATCGCAAAAAGGGGCAATGTCCTTTTAGCTGCATTTTGGTCCGGGTCTTAAGTGGTTAAAACAACAAAAAATAAAAGATGTTAGACAGGTGATGTTTTGGATGCTAGACGTTTTGTGTTTGCAAGCTCTAACTGAAATTCAGTCCTGCTGATGGTAACCAGTTTATCGTTTTGAACAATGTTTAGGTGCTTTGACATTTCTATTGGTGAAACATGCTGTGATAATAAATCAGTAGCAGCATGCCTATCTTGTACTGGTTGGTAAAAAATCTAAATAATTTAAATATTTTTTCATGCCGTTTTGTAAAAATATTGTGATTTTCATGTCCGAAATACTATTGTGTTTTTTTTTTTTTTTTTAAATGGAGATTAAATTGCAGTCACCCATAAAATGGCAAATGGTACCGGGTATTGTCCATAGGTGACCTATTTTAAAAGCTTTTACAGGTTATCAGTTTAGAGTTTACGGTGCATTAGGCCCCAGAATCATTGCGCTCACTCCGGTGTGCACTGGGATATGCATTTGTGGTGATGCCTCACACGTGTGGCACAATTGCTATTTACATACAGAGGTGTGTGTTTGCATTCGGGTGTGTGCATGGGACGATGGGCTTGCTTTTACATTTTTTTTTTTTTTTTTTTTTTTTTTTTTTTCCCCATTTAACTTTAATTCTGTTACATGCATGGATAGGTGACAGGTTCTCTTTTGGAGTCTAGACCCTTAATATTACCTCTGCACTCCACTGCAGGTATTCAGGCACAGATTGTGCTTGACAAGCTGCTTCCCTGGCTCTGAATCTAGGAGGGACAAAATGCTTGTCGCATCCAGATTCATTGGTCCAATAGAAGATCAGGGAATGGACATTCCCAATCTGCTCTCGCTTGCCACCCTAAAAGTATTTGCTGCAGTCCAGGAAGAATGAGAGAGACTGGGAAACCACCATGGGCAGAGTCACATTCCCTGTACCACTAAAGTGAGCTGATGGCTCTACAGCTACCTGCGTCACTGTTACGTGGCAGCCGGTCACAGCTGTGAGCTTGTTTTAACCTTTTAAATACCAGAACGTTTTATAAATGTACTTTCATAGACTAGGGGTTAAACTTGTGAACCTGGAATATTCATTGGCAGTGAATATTTTGCTGAATGTCGGATCCTCTGATTTAAAAATATGCCTCTTGGTATCTTGATGTCTGTAGTGTAATATACTGAACTTGTAAAAAATACTTTGCTCATTTCTAGTTTGACAGATGAACAATCAAGAAAGAATTGGGAAGAATATGGAAATCCTGATGGGCCACAGGGTAATTTTACTAAATTGCTATACATTGTTTTCTGCAATATTCTACCAGCCTTTTTGTTCTGAAACATAAATTCGATATTATAAACGCAATTAAAAAAAAAAAGTGGTTTTAGTAGTGGTGCTTTTTATACAGTCTAAAAATATGAATACGTATGCAATTTGAAAACATGATATTTTTTTGTATTTCTCTTTTTTTTTTAAAGCTACGAATTTTGGCATTGCGCTGCCTGCCTGGATTGTGGACCAGAAAAATTCTATGCTGGTAATTACAAGTTGAATGGTTTTAATTCATCTTTTGCTTTGTAATAGAAAGCCCATCTAGAATAATTAGTGTGAACTAAAATCAAATATGATTTGTTTTTTGGATTGTAGTTTTTGTAATTGCTGTTTATGTACTAAATTTGATTGTGAACTGTGTGATGTGATAAAAATTCCATTTTCTGTATTTTGACTCTTTGTATTAAAGCAGAGTTCCACACAGTTTTTTTTTTTTTAATGTCCAATCATTCTCTTGGCCATTTGCAATGGTATTTGAAATGGCAACTATTATTTTTTTCTAAATGCCGTTTTTGCAATTTATTTCTACAGCACTTCTGGCTCCGGCCGCCTAGGTGACTGTCACAAGGTAATTCCCATGGACTCCTGGGATATTGGCATCCTCTATCCCTGGAATCCATCGGGAATTGCCTAATACTAAAATCTCATGTGATTTCCTGACTTCAGTTACCTTCTGGAAAGTTCTCTGACAGGTTGCCATAACACAGGGGCAGGACCTTCCGCCAACCACTGCATTGCTTATGGCAACCTGTCAAAAAGAAACAGCGCTGCGCAGTGGCATTACTGCGCAGGCCGTGAGATTGGGAGGTGCATGCTGGGTAGCCAGCTGCATCGAATCCCAGAAATGAAGACAAGCGGGCTTCAGATGCCCACAACAGCAATCTACCCTGCCTGCTTGGATTACTGACCGTATCCAAATGTTACAGTAGAAGTAACAATTACGGGGGAGCATTTAGAAAAAAAAATGTATTGGGGCACTGGAACTCTTTAAACTGTAGTAGTGATTCTTCATGAGCTTGTGCAGCATGGGATAATTCCATATCATTTTGTTTTTAGGTTTTGCTTGTATATGGCCTGGCTTTTATGGTTATCCTTCCAGTTGTTGTGGTAAGTAGTTTGCATGCACATCACTAGTATATTAACTTGTTTCTTTGAACAGGAAGGACATTTTTTTATATATATATTCCATGGCAGTATATAAACAAGAGATTAGCCTCCCTACTTGAAAGGTACAGTAATGGAAGAGTATAAAATTGAACTCCAGTAGTGCCTCAGTTTTGTCTTGTTTCTTTTGCAACAGGTTTGGTGTTGTCTAAAGTTACAGGGTTGACTGCTGCCCGTCAGAATTTATCTCCCCAGAGTTACCACTACTTTCCCTTACCTGGAAGCTCTTGAAAGGTTGACCCACATATGGGTACAATCCTGGGGAGGAGTCGGACCTGAAGGTACAAACATTTGACTCCAGGTCCCAGGGATCTAGTTTTGTGGTCACAAGCTCTCTCTGGGCTGCTTAGTTTGACATTACGGGCTGTGTGCTGCCCCAGCTGGCCCTGCTTTTACCTCTCCATCGGATACTTGAGGTAGGCAGACGCGTGAAGGCCTTACTTCACAGTGGCTACCTAAAGAAGAACTTCACGCCCAGTTTCCTTTTTTGCTTGGTTGGCTCCAAAAAAATCCCCCAATAATCATAGACAGCTAATCCAGCAGTGTTGTATAGTGAAGCACGATTTTTTTCTCTGATGTCATTGGGAGCCGACTGTCTTTTGGCATTTTTGCAGTCGCTGACCCTTGATGATGCACATGCCAGTGGCTCGCCATCTGCGGGCCAGCTGCAAGAACCAGGAAGAGATAGCCAGCCTCTTGATGGCACAGCACCTACCTGCGCTGTGAAGTGCCCTGAGGCCTCTTGTGATGTTTGATGTAAGTATTCTAGGAAGAAATGTAGAGCTGTGCTCCCCAAGAAAAGTAATAAAAAAATAGAAGGGGTAGGAGTAGAATGTCAGAAAGTGGGTGGGGAGGGTAGATTTTTGATGTTAAGAATTCAGCTGTGATCTGACCTTCCATTAAGTGAATATGGAGAACTAAGCAATCAAGCAACACTGATTGCTCGGCTCTCAATCTCCAGCATGCAAAGAGCCAGTGACTGTCATTCACCGGCTCTCTGCTCTTGCACTCCAGCGCTTACTGGAGCACTGGGCTGTAGGGGGGCAGGAGTGGCTGGCTCAGGCTCTCGGTGGCTTGCTAAGAGTCTGAGCAAACTGCCAGTCCAGGCATCTAGATGGATCCCGATCATAAGGTCGAGATCCTTTCAGTCTCTGGACCGGCTCTGTGACGTCAGCCAACTGCCCTACTGTGATCCATAGAAGTATAGCCAAAAAGCTTTGGCTATAGCATTCCTTTGAGCTTGGTGCCACTTAGCTGAGCTTTGGACTCAATTGGAGATGCAGCAGTCTGTACAGAGATGATTGCAGACAGAGATGCCTCTGGCCAAGGTGAGTAAGAATCTTTGGCTTTACCGCTCTCCTTTTTATTTTTTTCTTGTCAAATCTGCTCGTATTTATTCCTTTAAAAAAAGTTAAAGGCCAGGCTGAAATGATCCTCTTAAAGGAGAAGTACAGCCAAAGCTCGTTGCTTATGCTTCTCCTGTGGACCACAGGCATGCAGTTCGTTCTGCACTTTTGTGACCCATTTTTAGCTGACAGCAGGCTGACGTCACAAAGCCGGTCCAAGCTGAGGAAAGATTGCGACCATATGGTTGGGATTTACCCAGGAGCCTGGCCCGGCACCTGGCTCAGTCTCTCAGCGCTCTCTTTCGAGCAGTGTGTATGCCGCTCCTGCCCATTGAAATCAATGGGACAACCGCGGCTATGCACCTCTGCAGAGGCGCATTGCGGCCGGTTTTAACCCTTTCTCGGCCGAATAGTGCTGCAAAATTAGCAGTAAAGCTCTGCTAAAAATAGCGGCTCTTTACCGCCACTCACCTCCCGTCCCAGTGTGAAAGGGGCCAAACTTCTTTTAAATTTACTTAAAAATGTGTTGTGCACATTACAAATTCTGGCTTTCCACAAAAAATCCTTTATGCACTAGATGTACAGAAAACAAATATTAGTGGAGAAGCCATTCTGGGCCTTTTTATAAGACTGAAATCCAGACATCTGGAAAAAACCTCCTTCACACAGGCAAATATGTGTGTGCCCTGTTTTGCCACCAGGGGGATGCACAGGTGTTGCATGTGTCCCTGTGTCAGCAGTCAGATAAGATGTCTGTTATCAGTTTTGTAGCCACAGTAGGAGACTCAATCTTTTTCCTTAGAACATTTGAGGAATGAGAAAGATAAAGGAATATTTTGTCTCTTTGGAGGATCTCCTTGAAGGTATTGAAGATGACAAATAGCAGAGAAAAGTAATGTGTTTTTCCTGATTGTACAGTCAAATTGCTGTCACTTTTGTTAAGAACAAAACATTTTCCTCTGGGTGATCCATGTACATTGCAAGAATTTCACAAACTTTTTTTGCAGAGTCCTACCTTTTTTATGCTGTGAAGAAATAGCTATCTGTTATGTGCAGAGTGGATTTGAATGGCGGTGAATTTTTAATCAGCTGCTCTAATGGGGAAAGCTTCAGGGTCTGCATCTCTTTAGAAATAATTAACCCTTTGGAAGTATCTCACTAAAAAAAGTCTTGTCACCGCTCTGCCCCTCCAGCACACACTGGAGCGCTGGGCTGTGGAGGGAGGGGGCAGGAGCGGCTGGCTCAGGCCCTCGGCAGCACGCTGAGAGGCTGAGCCAGCTGGCGGTCAGGCATCTGGACAAATCGCAACATTGTCGGTATTCCGACAGAGTGATGTGAACCAGTAGCTGCTTTTAGCATACTGTTGGTTGAATCTGGGTCACAGGGGTGCAGAACTAAGTGCGCTCCTGTGATCTACAGGAAAATTATAGCCAAAGAGCTTTGGCCATTCTTCTTTTAAATCATTCGTTAGCACTACAGGTAGGAGTTAGTTATGCTGTTAACAACTCTTATATATTTACCTGCTCTGTGAAATGGTTTTGCACAGAGCAGCCTTTATCCTCTTCTCGTGTCTCCTGGCCCCTCCCTCATGTTGAGTGCCCCCACAGCAAGCCTCCTTCTCTCTCCAGACCACCCACCATGGATTTACATTGCTATTTTGACGTTAAATACCATTGTTATGGCAGCAGATGGCTGCCATAACCCCTTTAAGATAAAAGTGAACTCCCTGCCGCAGATTCGCCACAAGATCACTTTTATCGGCAGTGAGAGAGGCGCCCACCCCGCCCCCTCCCGTCACGTCGTGGTCGTCTCCGCCTCTTGCCGGATCATTCGGTAGCGACGGAAATTATCCGATACTTTCCCCGAAGAGGCAGAAAGTCGGGTGAGGGAAGGATGGCCCCCACTCTACTTTATGCCATTGGATGACGGAAGCACGTCAAATGTCACTTCCGCCCAACGGCCTTAAAGAGACAATTTTGTTTTTATTGCAAATGTGAGAGCTGAGGTCTTTTTAACTGTACTGTTTTCTTATATTTTATTTTTAAAAAGTGTATTTTTTCGAGAAAATAAATTGCGTTTGTAAGACCACTGCGCAAATACAGTGTGACATAAAGTATTGCAACGTTCACCATGTTATTCTCTAGGGTGTCTGTGTTTGGGGGTTCTGAGTAATTTTCTAGCAAAAAATATATTTTAACTTGTAAACACCAAGTGTAATAAAATAGGCTTGGTACCTAAGTGATTAAGCGGCGGTCACAGAGATGATGGTATCGAAACCTTGTAAGAGCTCTATTTTGTTATTATGATCATGAGCAACAAACTGTGAAACCCCCAGAATGAATACAAATTGCATATTGTAGCTGAATGGAGTGAGTCACATTCTTGGCAAGGCGTTTCATTCTTTTTTTTTTCTTTTCTTTTTTTTATAAAAACCGTAGGAATTGTTGGTGCCTTTTAATGAACTGGAACAGATGGCAGACATTTGAACAGGCAGTTCCATCTGCATGATTAACTTTGCTTTTTAACACTGGAGCATGTAAATGCCATTCCTCTAAACAAGGGATCGTGTTTTTTTGTATAGTAATAAAGGTTTTAACTTTTAGAAAGCATAATGTATCGGGGGTAATTTGTTGCATTGATGAAGAATTATGGATTTAGTCAATAAACAAGAGAATAGGTTTGCCTTTTGATATGAAACGACTGAGAATGAATGTCTTTTTCCATTGCTTTCCTTTAGTGCAGTGGTTCTCAACCTTTCAAGTGTCGTGACCCCTTGATAAAATTTCCCAAGTTTTGGGGAACCCTAACAGTAAAATTATTTTCGTAGCGTGGGTTGTCAGCACCCAAGGCAAGTAATTTGCGCCCCTAACCCATGGACATTTAGTGCTCCCTGAGTCCCCTCCATTCGTATAGTAATAAAACCCTGTATGGTACATTTTAGGATGTACCACTCTTTGTATTTGTTCTGCTTTCTTTTCCTTTTATCTCTTTCTATCCTATTTTCTTTTTCCCCCATCCCTCTCTCAAGCCATCTTTCTTGTTCTTTCTCTTCCTTTTTCTTTGTTCCTCTCCCTCTATTCTTCTCCCTTCCATGTATTCTCTATTTTTATTCCTTCTCTTCTTCCTTGGTGGGGGAGAATGGAATGAGTGGCAGTGCTTGCAGGGAGTTGGGATTAGTGGTAATGCTGGGGAGAGTTCTGATCAGCTCTTGATCAAGGTCATCTGCTGATCTGAGAACTGTAGGGGGGACTTTTGATGGGAACTATAGTCACAGGTAGTGTTACTCACGGTGTCTGACTTTGTGGTGTCTCGTAGCACCTCTACCAAAATAAGGAGATAGGGTCTCCTCCAGCCCCTCCCACTTCACATTCCTCACCAGTCAGCTGACCTCTAGTCTCTGCCCCCCTGCCATGCTGCAAACTGAATGGACTGCTGCAAAGAGGCTGAGTGGGCGGCCGCGGGCTCCAGGGACAGCCCTGCTTTGCGACCGCAAAAAGGCTGGGAGAGCAGTGCTTCAGGAACAACCAAGGATTTGGTGACCCCTGGCAAATCATCATTCGACCCCCGAGGGGGTCCCGACCCCCAGGTTGAGAACCACTGCTCTAGTGCAACCTACAATACTGGAGGGGGCATCTGCATACTGGGCAACACAATTCATTTTTGTTGAAAATATTTTATACACACAATCTTCTGCTAGCCTAGAAATGTTATCATGTTCACCTTCTGTACAGATTTGTGGTTTGTACAGATTTAGGTTTTCCTCTTGAAAGCTTTGTGGTGGGTTTAACCACTTCAATACCGGGCACTTTTACCCCCTTTTTGCCCAGGCCAATTTTCAGCTTTTAGCGATGTTGCACTTTGAATGACAAATTACTCAGTCATGCAACACTGTACCCAAGCTAGATTTGTATCATTTTGTTCACACATATCAAGCTTTCTTTTGGTGGTATTTAACCAAGGACGTCATATGACGTCCTCGATTTTGTGCGGTGATATCTGAATGATGCCTGCAGCTACAGGCATCATTCAGATATCACCGTCCTCAGCCGCCGATTCTCTGCACGATAAGAACGATCAAAGCGGCAGTTCCACTGCTTCATCATTCTTATAGGCAGCGGGAGGGGATGTCCCCCCTCCCTCCGCCATCCAGTGCTTCTCCGGGCTTTCCCGTGCCATCGGGGGCCCAGAGAGCGAATCGGCCGGCGAAGCATAGAGATGACTGGTGACCAGACGTCACCAGTCATCTCTATGACCGTCGGAAGCCCGGGCGCGACATTATGACGTCACGTCTGGTACCCGGAAGTAAACAAAACCACAATCGCTGCTGTCGGCATGAGATCGGTGATTTTTTTTTTTCACAATCTCATGCTTGTAAGCCTGGAGGAGAGATGTGGGGTCTTATTGACCCCACATCTCTCCATAAAGAGGACCTGTCACAGTGATTCCTATTACAAGGTATGTTTACATTCCTTGTAATAGGAATAAAAGTGATAAAAAAAAATTAAAATTTAAAATAACATCTTTAAACGCCCCTGTCCCCGGTAGCTCACGAGCAGAAGCGAACATGCATGCACGTCCTCCCCACATATGTAAACGCCGTTCAAACCCCACATGTGAGGTATGGTCGCGTGCGTTAGAGCGTGTGCAACAATTCTAGCACTAGACCTCCTCTGTAACTCGAAAATGGTAACCTGTAAAAAAAATTAAAGCTTCGCCTATGGAGATTTTTAAGTACCAACGTTTTTTCCTAAAAAAAGGTGTTTGAAAAATTATTGCGCAATTACCGTGTGACGAAAAAAAGTTGCAATGACCGCCATTTTATTCCCTAGGCTGTCTGCTAAAAAAATATATATAATGTTTGGGGGTTCTGATTAATTTTCTAGCAAAAATGTTTTGATTTTTACATGGAGAGAAGTGCCAAAATAGGCCCGGTTGTCAAGTGGTTAATCACCACTGAGTTTTTTTTTTCTTGCTAAATAAGCGGAAAAAAGACTGAAATGTTTGGGGAAAAAATAATTTTTTTGTTATAACATTTTGCAAATAATTGTTCTTCATAAATTTAGCCCAAAATGTATTCTGTTACATTTCTTTGGTGAAAATAACCCAAATAGGTGTGTATTATTTAGTCTGTAGGAAAGTGCACAAACTATAGTGTGTATATATCTGAAAATTGATTAGCCCTGATGTACGGATGGCCTATCATTTCTTGGGGCCCTAAAATGGCAGGACAGTACGAATGCCCCCCAAATTACCACTTTATGAAAAGTAGATCCAAGGTAATTAGTAAGAGGCATGGTGGGTTTTTTGAATAAAAAAATAAATCACTTTGCGTCAGGATGGGAAAGCCATCATTCTGCTATATGCCAGGTGGGAAGGTGTAATTGTATTCTGATCGTTGAGCCCTATGCTCCTTCCTTTTTTTTTTTTTTTTTTTTTACCTTTTTGTTGAGAAATAAATTACCTGTAATTTGGCATAAATGCTGTAAAAGGATAGGGGATGGACACTGTGCTTTTTTCCTATAAGAGTATGCACTAGTGTACTATTTGTTGAGGTAGCAGTGATAGGAGACAGTAGAGAGAATGTGACGTTCAATCATGTACATCTCAATGGGTGTGTAAACTCTAACAATACATTTTTCTCATTTACTACCCTTAAAGGGGGTTTCCACCCATTTTCTAAGTTTATTAAAAGTCAGCAGCTACCAAAAGTGTAGCTGCTGGCTTTTAATAAACAGACACTTACCTGCTCCACGGCTCCAGCGACGCGCCGGCCGGGGCTCCGCTCCTCGCCCCCCCCCCCCTCGCCGGCCAGGGTCTTCATTCCTAGTGTGGGCGATTGGACAGGCGCTCGCCTACATGGAGGGGCTGTGAAAAGGCGATTAAGCTAATCGCCTTTCCAGCCCCTCGGCGGAAGGAGGAAGTGGGACAGGAAGTCCCCTTTTCCTGAAGCCCCCCCAAAAAAATGACATGCCAAATGTGGCATGTAAGGGGGCGAGGAGTGGGTTAAGCGGAAGTTCCATTTTTAGGTGGAACTCCGCTTTAACATTTTAAATTATTTATCTGTCCAATTAAAAATAATACCTGTGGCTCAAGACAAACAATTGAAAGCTGTCCTGTGTCTTTTTTCACACTGCCTGCTATAGCTCGGAGTTTAGCCCTCCTTGTTATCTTGGGGGTTTATTGGATAATTAGCCTCTATGTTGTTGAGAATAGGGGGTGTGTTTGACAAATTCAGCAAATAACAGGGCAAGGTAACCTCTCAACCTCCCTCAAAAATTCTGTTATCCGCACACAACAGAAATGAGCTGAATGCATTTCTGGCAGATCAACAGTTGTTGGGTGTTTTTTTTTCTTCTTGTACCTGCAGTACAGTATTTTTGACACCACTTGCCAACCGCCCCATAGCAGATTTACTGCTACAGGGTGGCCGTTATGTGCAGAATCGCGTGTGTGTATATATACAATGATTCTGCACTTGTGGGTAGGGGGTGCGCTGCTTCTGCTGTGATTAGTCACAGCAGAAGCCAATCAGCGGGTGCCGGCCAATGGATGTCTGCCGATCCACAAGGAGAAAGGCTGGATGGAGCGCTGCATATGTAAACAATGCAGATCTCTGTCCTGTCAGTGGGGAAGTGATATGGATTTTGTGTCCATGCAAAGCAGGGAAAGAGAATCGATTGCATCCCTTAGTGAAAGCAGCACACAGTGTACACACAAACACTGGCTAGGCACACATTTAACCCTTTGATCGCCCTAGATGTTTAACCCCTTCCTAGCCAGTATCATTAGTACAGTGAGGCCTCGTACACACGACAGAGAAACTCGACGTGCTTGGCACGTCGAGTTCCTCGTCTCGTTTTGGGATGAAGCCGCCGAAGAGCTCGGCGGGCCGCCTTCTCCTATAGAACAACGCGGCCAACGAGAAAATAGAGAACATGTTCTCTATTTTCTCGTCGAGCTCCTCGGCGGCTCCATCGAGCCAAAACTGTACAGACGACAGAGATTCTCGGCAGAATCCGGGTTTTGACCGAGTTTCTCGGCGAATTCTGCCGAGAATCTCTGTCGTGTGTACGAGGCCTAACAGTGCAATTTTTTTTAGCACCGATCGGTGTATTGGTGTCACTGGTTCCCACAAAGTGTCAGATTGTCCGCTGCAATATCGCAGTCCCGATATAAGTTGCTGATCGCCGCCATTACTACTATAAAAATAAGTTGTGTTTCAGGACCGTGTAATTGTCGGTCGCAATGCAGTGTTGTATTGGAAAAAATGGCCTGGTCATGAGGGGGGGGGGGGTAAATATTTCTACGGTCAAGTGATTAAAGTGATAAAACATCAGGAAATATGCATGTTTGGCAGAGATGTAGTACGTGTGTCACTTTCTTGTTGTAGCATAATTTTATTTTATTTTTTTCTGTCAGCATCTAAGAACACTATTGCATATGCTTCTTTTGGCTTCATTAGCTTACGTTCCTAGTGATAGTTTTGTTGTTTTAACTACCGTATTCTGCTTAAATAAAAGCATATATTTATATTGGTGCATATTTTTCAAAAACCACAAATTCTGCTTGAGTTGGATAATACAGTAGAGTAGGATATGCATGGTGGTAAATATCTTTTATAAAGAATGTTATTAACCAGTGAGAACATTTCTGTTTCAGGGTTCATGGTGGTATAAATCAATTCGTTATAGCGGGGATCAGATCCTTATCCGTACCACTCAAATCTACACCTATTTTGTGTATAAGACCAGGAACATGGATATGAAACGTGAGTAAAGTTTTATATTTTATTTATTTTTTACTTTTGTTACAGTTGTGATTGTGCATTTATTTATTTCATTTTTACTGATATTGCATTTTCTGTGTGATGGTCTTGCTGCAAACATTTTTTACTTTTAACACTTCATTATGTTAAATGATATCGATGATATTTTAAATGAAAAAAAACTACTGTTGCAGAGTCTTGTTTCGCCCTTCCCCTCCCGATTCCAGACAAAAAAAAAAATATATATATATATATATATATTCTATATCTCAAATATTGCACACACTGTATATATTCTGTATGTATTCTGTTTTGCATTTCTCTGAAGTCCCTAGGCTCTCTAATTACTAGGGTGGAAATTTTAGCCCAGCAGACAGCATGTTGTGTCTCGACCCTGACTGATAGACATGCAGTGACAGGATTACAGTGCATACAAAAAACTTTTTTAAAACATCACTCATTAGTCGGATTCTTTGCATAATATCACCTTTACAAATGTGAAATACTGGACCATGCTTTTCTTCTGAATGGGTGTTCTAATTGTATAGGATCACATTTACATATCTGAATACCTAGATCAGACTTTTCTTATTATACAGTGGGGAAAATTATTATTTGATCCCTTGCAGATTTTATAAGTTTGCCTACTTACAAAGAAATGCAATTATCATAGGTGTATTTTAAATGATAAACTGAAGGAAGAGCCGGGACTGCTGGATATAACATCTGTGATCTTTATTGTATCATGACAAGTATAAAAAAAGACAAGCAGACGCGTTTTGCACAAGCCCATTTTAAATGATAGTCCGAATATCGACCAAAAATCCATAAACACATGATATAAATTGAGTTGCAGTTCAGTGAGTAAAATAAGTATTTTATCTGTACCAACCAACAATTATTCTGGCTCCCACATACTGGCTACAGTATGTGATCATGTGGTACACGGATTAATCTTGTCAATCTAAGAACTTGCTGTTAATGACCACCCGTTACTTGTATAAAATACACCTGTCCACAGAATCTTGTGTCCATTCATACCCACCATCATGGGCAAGACCAAAGGACACTAGGGATAAGATTGTAGACCTGCACAATGCTGGAATGGGCTACAAGGCCATCAGCAAGAAGCTTGGTAAAAAGGAGGCAACAGTTGAAAAGATTCTTCGCAAAAGGAAGAAATGCAAAATAACCATCAATCTCCCTCTGTCTGGAGCGCCATGCAAGATTTTGCCTCATTGGCAAATACGCAGCCATGAATTGAAATCCTGTAGCACCCACATGGTCGCCCCCCCCCCCCCCCCCCCCCCTTCAAGAAGGCACATGTACAGGCCTGTCTGAAGTTTGCCAATGAGCATCTAAATGATTTAGAGAAGGATCAGGAGAAAGTGCTGAGGTCAGATGAGCCGAAAAATTAGCTCTTTTGCATTAACTGCACTCTCCATGTTTGGAAGAAGAAAATTGCTGACTTTGACCCCAAGAACACCATCCATACAGTCAAGTATGGAGGTGGAAACATCATTATGCTTTTAAGGTAAAGGCCAACTTTGCTGCATTGAGGGGCCAACAGACGGAGCCATTAATTTATAAAATCTTGGATGAGAACCTTCTTCCCTCAGCCAGAAGACTGAAGATGGGTCAAGGATGGGTCTTCTAGCTTGACAATGACCCAAAACCTACTGCCAAGGCAACAAAGAAGTGGCTCAAGAAGTAGCACATTAAGGTCATGGAATGGAGTGGCCTAGCCAGTTTTCAGACCTTAATCCTATAGAAAATGTATGGAGGAAGGTGAAACTTCGAGTTGCCATGCGACAGCCAAGAAACCTTAAGAATTTAGAGAAGATCTGTAAAGAGTGAACCACAATCCCTCCTGAGATGTGTGCAAACCTGTTCAACTACAAGAAACCTCTTACCCCTGTGCTTGCTAACAAGGGTTTCTCCCCCATGTACCACCAAGTCATGTTTTGCTTGGGGATCAAGTACTTTTTTTTTAAACTCAATTGATAACATTTGTATTACATGTTTTATCTGGATTGATATTCTGTCTCTATCATTTAAAATACACCAATGATAACAATTATAGACCCTTAATTTCTTTGTAAGTGGGCAAACTTCCAAGATCTGCAGGGATTCAAAATAATGAATTTCTCCACTGTACGTTCAAAGGTAGCATAGAGAATTTGACAGGAAAGGATGGCTGTTGTCGTCTTCTTTGGTCGCAGATTGTTTCCCATTTCTTTTTAAGATTTTAAACGTAGTATAACACGTTGCAAACTTTGCATGATAAACGACATTGATTAGAGAGCAAATCAATTGCCATTATTGGGCACTAAAATGTACCGTATTGGCCGGTGTATAAGGCGACCGGGCGTATAAGACGACCCCCTAATTTGACAGTTTTTTTTACGCTTTTTTTGCCTGTACTCACCGTATAAGACGGCCCCCTTCCGAGGCTTCTGACGCTTCATATTTTTTCCTTCTGGAGCCATATTCTTCTTCCTTCTTGCTGGAGCCAATCACAGCGAGCGATGTATTTTATTAAAGAATACAAAGCCTGCTTGAATTGACAGAGGCTGTAACATCATCAGCCCACGCCTCTGACTCTCAAAGCCAATCCGAGCAGGCTTCTGTATGTAGCCTGCTCAGATTGGCAGAGGTTGTTACTCCAAGGCTCTGTATTCATTTGAATACAATGCTTACCGGGATTGGATAAGCTACATACAGTATTACTGCACAACCAGCAGGCATCCGAGCAGCTGACCCGGCGTATAAGACGACCCCTGATTTTTGGCCAGTTTTTTTGAGTGTAAAAGGTAGTCTTATACGCCTGCAAATACAGTATTTTATTTTTCTTACGAGTAGTCATAAATGTATTGATATTTGACTCGCTCTGTTTCAAGCAGCAGCAGCCTTTCATAAAGTGTATAAATAAGAAACTGTGTCAAAATAAAGCTTGGTGGACCTACAGTATTAGTTATGCCATATAATTCAATCCTTACTTCTTCAATTCTTTTATTTTTTTTAGGCCTAATTATGGTGTTGGCAGGAGCATCAGAGTTTGACCCACAGTATAATAAGGATGCCACAAGCAGACCTGCAGATAATGTACTAATACCTCAGGTAATATTAGACATAAATTGTATGTATGTATGTTGCCTCTATAAAATGACGTGTATTGGTTTTGCTAACATTGTACATGGTTTTTTTTTTTTTTTTAAAGCTAATAAGAGAAATTGGTAGCATCAATCTAAAGAAAAATGAACCTCCACTCACCTGCCCCTACAGTCTTAAGGCAAGGGTGCTTTTACTGGCTCACTTATCACGAATGCAAATACCAGAGACACAAAAAGAAGGTAGCCTAGACTTCTTTTTTTTTTTTTTTTGCAGAATTAGTTAACCATTGTTTTGGAGCATTTTTGCTAATCTTTCTGGTTTTTGGTCTTGCAGATCAGCAGTTTATCTTGAAGAAATGTCCAGCTCTGCTCCAGGAAATGGTTAATGTGATATGCCAGCTAATTATAATGGCGCGGAGTAGAGAAGGTAAGATTGGTTATCTGCCTCTAAATAAGCTCAGATAAGTTGGATATGGATAAGGGGGACGTGTTGATATTTATTGTCTCTAAACCTGTGGTCCTTCCTGTCAACTGCAGTTCCTAGCTTTTTTTTTCATTCTTTTTCCAATATTTTTTTATTTAAAAAAAAAAATGTATTAAGAATTTTGCAAATACAAAGTCATGGCAGTCTTTTCCCAATATTACTATGCCCATATTGTCCATATCAATTAATCATCCTCTTTACAGTGGTGAGGCGTGGGAAGGGGGAAATCGTTGTGGTTCGCCCAGGGTGGAAAAAATACTTGATGTTTATGGGATAATGGCTTTGAGAGTTGTACACATGTTGAAGACCTGGGTGTGGTCTTAGCATGTCACAGCGGATTAGGTCCAAATATGGAACAATAAAGTTTTGATTTTTTTTTTTTTTAACAAAATGTCCTAATATTATTTTGAGTCACTGGCCTGGAACACGAAGGGGGGAAGAGGACTTCTGACTTTTTAGTGTATTCCAGATACTTTTTCCAGGTC
The DNA here is from genome assembly GCF_905171775.1 of Rana temporaria. NCBI lineage: Eukaryota > Metazoa > Chordata > Amphibia > Anura > Ranidae > Rana > Rana temporaria. Next base: position 262,216,960 of record NC_053492.1, on the reverse strand, counting down.
CGTGAATATTGAAATCAGTGTTCTGCATGATAACTATCATTGTTAGGATTGCAGCAGTGGCAAGTTGCATATGCCGCCTAGGGCAGACTCTGTTCAAAGTATGTACAACCAACAATTTTGAGATGCTCAATTTAAATGTTGGTATCCCTCTTAGCTTTAGAAATTGAGGTGTAGTTGCTACTCAGATTAGTTAAGGTATCCATCCTATGCTCATCTAGCAATATTGGCAGTACTCTCTTCGTCACAGTGTACCATTCTAAACTGTAACTCAAATAGAGTAGCATGAAGTTTTGTGCAGTAGAGAAGACTGTTTATTAGTATATTTGCATTTACTTCCTTCTAGGAGAGTCAATCGGAGAGTTTTCAACAATCTTTCAAAGTCAATGACCATTGGTCCATATACACATTCTTCAACAAAGCAATATGGGCTTCTTATTAATCAGCTGCTGCACCTGGTATTATTCAGACAGGGCAGCTCTTCTAAGAGTAGCCATATCATCAAATAATACAAGGAATAGCTATATCCCCAACGCCTTATGTACAAGTATTGCGCACTTTTATTAGGCAATGTTCCTTTTGTATCCAGTCTTCCTTTGTATATAATCTTATAGTCTTCCTCTTCCGTCTCCATGCTGCCTGTCACAGGCCGTGTATATGCTCGGCTTTGGTCTGTGCACTGGCCTTTTTCTTTTCTTCTTATATATTCGTTCATTTATTTAAGTGTGTTTTTGTTTTTTTAACTAGAGTGTCAACCATGTACTAATCCATTTAAAGTAGCAGAGGGTGGTGTGTTTTTTGTTTTTATGGCTACCTACAACTAAGATAACAAAGTTGTGAAAATATTAGGGCTTTTTTTTTTCAAAGGGAGTTGTCCTGCCTAAGTGAGAGCCCCACCATGTGCTATTTACCTGTCCATTGAGAGTTCTTTCATACACAGTAAGGGTGCTCCTATTGGACAGCAAAATTGCAAATGGCAGAGATTTGTCCCAACATCAAATTTGTGTAATAGAGTGCAACAAGTTTTAAAAAGACATGCAGAAAGAGTCACCTGTAGTGAATGTCAAATTCACTACTTTTTAAATATACCCCTAAATGTCTCCAATGTGCTACTTTTACATAAATATTACAATTTTAGATTTTTATTTTCTTGGTCATACAACATGGGGCACAGGTTTTTGAATCATTACTGTTGTAGCCACTGTTTAGCTGATTGGACACTGAGAAAAATAAGAGAGCTGCAGGGACCTCCTCCTTGTCGCACTCTTGATTCCTGCTGCACCATAGCCACTCCAGCTTTCAGTTTGGTTGACTTCTCAGCAAAATCTTGGGTGATTGTACTTGCACTGTGCCCAATGGAAATTGATGAGCCAGCCAATAATTTTTGCTGCCATGCACTGGCTCCTGCTGTAGTTGCTACCCTTGGCATGTACAACAGCAATTAGCTGCAGGGTGCTTTGCAGGGAGAACCCTGCAAAGACCCTTGAAGACCCTTACAAGGGCATGCTCATGATGGAGGACAAAGCCAGGATGAGGTTTTTATCCTGCCTGCTAGATCCCCTCTGGTGAATACAGAGTGGAAGCCATTTAGGCATTCAGCCCCGGGAGTAACTTTATTCTTTACACCCCATTTAGGGTGTGGGTGCCTCAATCTGATTCTGTGAGCTCTGCAGAAGCTGCTTTTTGAACCGATTGGGAATATTACCTTGACTGACCTTACCTGTAAGCTGGCTTTTCTTATTGCTTCTATGCACAAGGTCTCTGAGTTAGCAACCTTATCTTGTAAAGGAGCCATTTTTAGTGTTTCACAAGGACGAACTTGTCCTGAGGCATAAGGCCTTCTTCCTTCCAAAGGTGGTCTTTGCTTTCCAACTTAACTAAAACCTTATCCTTCCTTTTTTCATGTCCTGCTCTGAAAAGTCCAAAGCAAATTTCTTTCCACTGTCTGGACGAGGTACATGTTTAAAGTTTGTCTAAAAGGGGCACTAGCTTGGAGGTAATTGGATTACCTTTTTGTGCTTCCCAAGGGACACCGCAGGGGTGGAGCACACTTTACCAATTTCATGGAATTTGCCGCTTCCGGCATCTGTCAGATTTGCACAGGAGATTATGTTCACACATTGGTTAAATGATGCCAAGTGGATGGATTTTCAGGCCTCTTATGATAAGTTTTGAATGTAAGGTTGTACAAGCTATTCGGAGTCTGATGAGCTTTTCTTGAACTTGTTTTATGTGGACTGGTTGGCGTGATTTACTGTGTTGAGCGCGCCTCATTTTGGAATGCTTTTGGAAGTCTCAATCCTAGGGCCTCATGCAAAATGGGGTGTTTTTACAGCTGCTGTTTTTGGCTTCTGCTGTCTTTTTCTACAGCCAGTAAATTCCCCAGCATGTTATTTTATGTAGCCATGCACGCTGAGGCTGTTATAAGCATTTTCTGGCTGGGGAAAAAAAGAACCAAAACTAGTGGGCTTTGAGAGGAGTTTTTGAGCTGTAAAACCCTCTAATGCCGTTAAAACACAGCTAACAGACACGTTTGAGCGTTTTTGGGAAGTTACAGAAGATGGCAAGGAAGAAGATATTCTGTTATGTATATCTCAGGAAGTGGCATGAGCTTGTATTTTCTTGTTCAAAACGCTAAAGCAAAAAAACTCATGTTTCTTAACATGGCAACATTACTGGTATTTTTGGAACATCCGATGTGGCTGAGACCTAATAATTAACAAGCCTGTGACCTGTAATATAGGAAAATAGGGTTTTTGGCTTTCCAGTTGAATCTTTTTCTTGTAGTACAGTACAGGACACGGGTCTCACCCCTCCTATGATCTCACTGTTGATTCCTACAAAACGGAGGGTGTGTGGGGGTTAAATAGAGGGCGGGCCCAGCTGCTTTTTTTGTGCCATAGGAAATTTAGGATGAGCAGCCTCTTTTTGTCCTGTTTACTGGTATGATTGAAAGTAAAAGAAAACCCCAAATTTTGGCTTGTCCCCAGGAAGTAATAGAGGGGAAATCTTCCAAAGGAGACACTAGTTCTGGTGACCTGGGAGTTCCCAAGGGATTACCTTTTTAATTTTTAGGGATTTCCTGTTTTGGCTATGGGACTGGAAGTGAAGGTAAATGTCCCCCAATGGAACACAGATGGTAAAAAAATAAAATAAAAAAGACAGCAGTTATAACCCTCCCTTACTCCAAAATGGGGAATAAAAAACATGTTGTCTATAGTTCTACTTTAAAATGGTTGTAAACACTGTTAACACCACTTTTACCTACAGGTAAGCCTAAAACAAGGCTTACCTGTAGGTACCTTGAATGTCTTCCTAAACTTGCACAGTTGAGGAGATATTCGGTATACGCACCGCCAGGGTTTGACAAATTTGCTTGGAATCTAGGAGCCAGCTAAAAAAGTTAGGAGCCAAAAAACGCACCCCGTCCCGCCAAGCTCGCGCGCAGGAGCGAACGCATACGTGAGTAGCGCCCACATATGTAAACGGTATTCAAACCACACATGTGAGGTATCGCCGCGTTGGTAGAGCGAGAGCAATAATTCTAGCCCTAGACCTCCTCCTGTAACTTAAAACATGCAACCTGGAAAAAAAATATGTCGCCTATGGAGATTTTAAAGGGTAAAAGTTTATCGCCATTCCACGAGCGGACGCAATTTTGAAGCATGACATGTTGGGTATCAATTTACTCGGCGTAACATTATCTTTCACAATATAAAAAAAATTGGTCTAACTTTACTGTTGTCTTATTTTTTTATTTAAAAAAGTGTATTTTTTTCCCCAAAAAAAGTGTATTTTTTTCCCCAAAAAAAGCGCGCTTGTAAGACCGATGCGCAAATATGGTGTGACAAAGTATTGCAACGACCGACATTTTATTCTCTAGGATGTTGGAATAAAAAATATATATAATGTTTGGGGGTTCTAATTAGAGGGAAGGAGATGGCAGTGAAAAAACATTAGACCTGCTGTTTTTTGCTACTTGCAATGTAATGTAACCTGTAATGCCAACTGCCACCACAAGATGGCCACTCCTAGATTCCTTCTGCAGGCCTCAGCTTCCTTCTGTGAAGGCCGCAAAGTCGCGGCCTCAATTACCGGCGGTTTGCGGGCCCGCCGCGATCGCGACGGCCGGTAATTGAGGCTGTGGCCTTCTGCAGCACTGCCCCAGGCGCCAGGTCACAATTTCTTGTTGCAATTGCGACCTGGCGCCCGGATTTTGTCGAGGCCTGCGCGCCGCTGCCGATGTCATCGGTGCATACACACTGAAGAAACTGGCCACTGGTGCAGTTTCTTCAGGAGTCGTGCCGCGACCGGCGCCCCGATTGCGCAAGAGTGATCACAGCGCCGGAGTCGTGAACCCCGAAGTAACTCTGGTGGTAGATGTCTCTGGTAGAGGGCTGACGCCGATCCAGGGCATTGTAAGTATTTCATAATGAGCTAGCTCATTATGCCTTTTGCAGGGTTTGGTCCCCCCCGAGGTGTACAACCTCTTTAAGAACATACTTGGCAAGTACAGAAAATATTTGGTGATCCTGCCAGTAATGCTTTGTCCCTGCCACTTCCTGTGATCTGCACAATAGAATATCTACCTTCCTTACTATTTTCTGTAACTTGCCAAATGTCTTGCTCCCTCCCCTTATCATTGGATGGATGTGAAAAGATATGGATATGTATGTTGTCCATATCTGGAGACCAGCCTTGGGTGACTACCATGACTGCCTCTATAGTTGGGAATTGTTATTTGGGGACTTTCCAGGTGAAAACCAAAGCAACAGAAGCTTAAAAAAAGAAAACAAACGCCTCACTAAGGATTAGTAGGCTGCAGTATATTACATTTATAATTTGGGGTTTGGATACACAATAGGCTTGTAAATACATAAAAATAACTTGCTTTTTCTTTAGAGCGGGAGCTGAGACCACCTTCACTGGCCTCTCTGGAGAACTGTATGAAGCTCTGCCAGATGACCGTTCAGGGCCTCCAACAATTCAAATCTCCATTCTTACAGTTACCGTTTATAGAAGAGGATCATCTGAGACGGGTGTTTAACCACAAAAAGGTGTGTGACCTAGGTTTGTTGTATAATTGTGGTCTATTTTTTATTTATTTTTTTGCATTATAGCCAGACAGAAAGGATAGGATGCATGCGTGTTTTTTTTTTTTTTTTTTTAATAAGGTCATTTGCTTGAGCATGCCTTTTCTTCATTCAATTGCATTTAGTTTAAGTGATTATTAAACGCACACACAACCTTATCCTTCCTTCCTTTTTCTTTTTTTTTTTTTTATGTAGTTTCCTTTTTCGTCTTCCCTGCTCCTTATAATCGGGTCAATTACATAACCGTAACCCCCAAAAAAAGCATGTACCAAGTACCTAGCTTTTAAGCTGTTTTGCAAAATGTACAAACACCCTTTGCATATACAGATGTATACAACCCCAATTCCAAAAAAAGTGTGAATGCTGTGTCTTGAGAATGTTACACACTAACCTCCGGAAGATTTACCCCGCCTTCATGACTAAGTAATTTTTTGGGATATGGGACGGCGTTGCTTTTAACTGATGTCCTCCCCCCCCCCCCCCCCGCACAAATAGCTTTATTTTAGTGGAATTTGATCCTCTATGCATTGTTTTTGCACTATAAATGAGAAAAAAACTGACCATTAAAAAAAAAAAAAAATGTTTTTCTTCTATAAAACATATCCAATCAATTTTTTAAAAAAAACGTATTTTCCGGCGTATAAGACGACTTTTTAACCCCTGAAAATCTTCTCAGAAGTCATGGGTCGTCTTATACGCCGGGTGTCGTCTTATACGCCGGAAAATACGGCGTGTAGAAGCTTCAGACGCTGAGCCACCGTGCCTGCTTCCCAGCCAGCTGCCCCCCTCTCTATGTGCACACACAGCCTGATCGGATACACTAGGTGTCAGGTTAGACACCGCTGGCGCGCTAAGGCTTTGAGGACAGAGCCATCGTGCCTGCATCCCAGCCAGCCGCCCCCCTCCCTGTACACACAGCCGAATAACATCGCTGGCGCGGGCAGAGCCACCCTGCCTGCATCGCAGCTGACCGCCCCGCTCCCTGTACACACAGCCGAATGACATCGCTGGCGCGGGCAGAGCCACCCTGCCTGCATCGCAGCTGACCGCCCCCCTCCCTGTACACACAGCCGAATGACATCGCTGGCGCGGGCAGAGCCACCCTGCCTGCATCACAGCTGACCGCTCCTAGCCCCTCTGTACTTACAGTTCTCAGATACGGCGTGCTAAATCTTCAGGGACAGGCGCTGAGCCAACGCGCTTGCATCCCTGCTCCTGGAGCCGCCCCCTCTCCTTCTGCTCTCACGTGTAGTCAGTGGCACAGAACTCCCGCTCAGATTGTCTTGGAGAAAGGGAGGGCTGGGCAAGCAGGGAGATCCACCCAATCCAAGCAGGCTTTGTATGCAGTGTGTACAGGAAATGCATCGCTTGCTTTGATTGGCTGCTTGCTCTGAGGGAAGGAATCTATTGAGTGGTGAATATAATCCAGGCAGTTGTTGCATACTGGTATTGGAGATCCTGAGGGAAGGCAGTCTGGTGAGCAGATACAGTACAGCACCAGTATCTGTACATGCAGTACAGCACCAGTACATACAGTACAGCACCAGTACATACAGTACAGCACCAGTATCTGTACATACAGTAAAGCACCAGTACATACAGTACAGCACCAGTACATACAGTACAGCACCAGTACCGTACATACAGTAAAGCGCCAATACAGTATACAAATGGCTCCACCAGCAAGAAGAAAGAAATATGAAGCCAGTTTCAAACTTAGAGTTATAAACTTTGCTATGGAACATAATAACTGTGCTGCTGCAAGAGAATATGGAGTGACAGAAAAGATGGTTAGGGACTGGAAAACAAATGAAAAAGCATTAAAGAGTATGCCAAGGGGTAAATGTGCATTAAGAAGAGGCACCCCACATTGGACAGAACTTGAAAAAAATGTAGCAGCCATGGTGAATGAGCATCGCCGAAACGGTTATATAGTGACACGAAATAAAATACGTTTGTTTACACTTCAGTGGGCCAAATCTAACCCAGATCACAGCGACAGATTTAAGGCCACGGTATCCTGGTGCACTAGATTCTTGGAGAGGCATAATCTGGTACTGAGGCAAAAGACTAAAATTGCTCAAAAATTACCTGCAGATCTTGATGCCAAAGTAAATAGTTTCCATCAATACGTCATACAGCAACGCAATAAACACGGCTATGCGTTAAGTAGTATTGGAAATATGGATGAAACTCCAATGAATTTTGATATGGTTGGAAATAAAACTGTCCATCCAAAAGGTGAAAAAACTATTTTAATTAAAACAACAGGGCATGAGAAGTCCAGTTTTACTGTGGTACTAGCGTGTACAGCTGATGGCGCCAAACTGAGACCAATGATTATTTTTAAAAGAAAAACAATGCCGAAACTCAAGTTCCCTGTTGGTTGTTTTGTACATGTGAATGAAAAAGGCTGGATGGATGAAGAAGGGGTAAAGCTATGGCTTGATAATGTATGGAGCAGGCGACCAGGTGGACTTATTCAAAAACGTAGTCTACTGGTGTGGGATATGTTCAGGGCTCATTTAACGCCCAGCACCAAGCAGAGGCTGGCAAGAATGAACACAGATGCAGCAGTTATTCCTGCAGGATTGACATCGTTGATACAGCCACTGGATGTGTGCCTAAACAAGCCGTTTAAAGATCGCATTCGAGAACAGTGGAATGAGTGGATGGTTAGCGGCGAAAAGTCATTCACAAAAGGAGGAAACATGCGTGCTCCACAGTTGGATGTTTTGTGCAAGTTTGTCATAAAAGCCTGGAATGATATTGATGCAGAAATGGTAATCAAGTCTTTCAAGAAGTGTGGCATATCAAATTCATTAGATGGTATGGAGGACGACTACTTGTGGCAAGATGAAGATGAAGAGGAAGCCGAAGCTGAGACCACACCATTTGATACGGAATTGGATCCATATGATGACTGCCTTACAAATGTATCACAAGATGTCATTGATGTACTTATGATATCAGATGATGAACAGGAGGATTTTGAAGGCTTTTAAAGGGAAACTGTCACGCCAGCAAAACCTGTAAAAATAGTTTGGAGTTATGATGGGCGTTGCTGACTCGCCAGGGACTTTCCCGACACTTGCTCTCTCTATTGTTTGTTATCTTCCTCCTATCATCATCAGTTCCAGTTTGGTTGATAGCTTAGAAAACAAACAGCATGGCAGCTCCTATGGGTTTATTGTCTTATCCTTCCTTTCACTTTTGAGTGAATTAGCAAAAGTTTAATCCACTTGCACTGTTTTATGTTTACATGTTTGATGACAAACAGCCTTATGTTTATAAGTGACAGTTTTCCTGCCAAGTACCTGCATGTCATAAGCATTTGAATTAAAATTACCATATTGAAATCAAATCTGATGTTTTTACATTTTTATTTGGTGTGCGTGGGAAGAGGGGTAGTCTTATACGGCGAGTATAGCCCAAATCCTATATTTCAACAGGAAAAGTAGGGGGTCGTCTTATACGCCCAGTCGTCTTATACGCCGGAAAATACGGTATAATTTCTTCATCAATTTAGACCAATATGTAATCTGCTACATATGTTTGGTAAAAAAAAATCCCAATAAGCGTATATTGATTGGTTTGCTCAAAAGTTAAAGCGTCTACAAACTATAGGATATATTTTATGGTAGTTTTTTTTTTCTTCTAGTAATTGTGGCGATCAGCAACTTGTAGCAGGACTGCAATATTGTGACGGTCAAATTGGACTCGAACTTGCACTTTTGAAACTTTTTGGGGACCAGTGAAACCAATACAGTGATCAGTGCTAAAAATTTGCACCTTCACTGCACTAATGACTATGGCTGTAAAGCGGTTACAATTAAGGGCAATCAAAGGGTTAACTGTGTGCCTAACCAGTGCTTGTGTACTGTGTGGGAGGTGCTTTGACTAGGGGAAGGCATTGATCCATTTTCCTGCTCTGCCTTCCCTACTGACAGAATAGAGACCTGCCTTGTTTACATGGCTCTCTGCCTAATGATCGACAGGAGGCGTGCCCCAGAAGTGCAGTGATCCTGTGCAGGACAGCCGCCTTGTTGCCTTATATGCAAGCTATTCGGTCGGCAAGTAGTTAAAGGATAAGTTCACTTTAAAGAAAATTATATGCACATTTTTTTTTTTTTTTTTGCAGGTAAATGTGCATTTTATTATTTATTTTATTTGTAGGAGCTTAAAAGGCATTGCATACACTGACAGAATCCATGGACTACCAGAGCGCTGAACAGCCCCCTGGTAGTTCATTTAGAACTGGTAGTTAATTTACAACTACTAGCTGGCTACTACAAAGGCTGTCAGTACAGTTTTCACAATCGCAGAATGAATGACCTGGGCAGGCAGAGCCCGCCTCCTCGGTTCCCAGATGTTTACAGAGTGGTGTTAAAAGAGGGGATGCTACACCCTGGTAAACATGGCCCTGTCCCAACTTTTTTGAGACGTGTTGTGGTGTTGCCATCAATTTCAAAATTATCCTATTTTTTTCTTAATTTTATACATTTTCTCAATTTTAAACATTTTGATATGTTTTTTATTGTAAAATGAAATGTTTTTTTTTTTTTTTTTGGAATTGGGTGGGTTGAATATGAGTGTTGGTTGGGATTGTGCTCTTTGCGTGTGTGGTTTGTTGTGATGCTGATGCTCTTTTTATCGATGCCACCTCTGACTTATGAAAGAGACAATTAAAGGGTCACTAAAGGAATTTTTTTTTTAGCTAAATAGCTTCCTTGTTCGTTTTTGCTTTGAAGTAGCTGTAATTCTGCTGTGATCTCCACACTTCCTGGTTGCCTGTTTCCTTATAACCATCATACTGGGAGATTTTCACAGTGGTCTAAGCTGTCATTACTGTGTGTCTAAAACTCCTCAGAACCAATCAGATTAATTTTAAAAACAAAACACTGCCCTGGATTTGTTTTGTTTTTGTTCTGTGAGTCTTCCCGACTCACCTCTCACTCGGAACTTCATGTATGTCCTTTAAAACCGAAAGTGAAACTTGAGGCACATTATATGATAGATTAAATTAAATTTTTAATCATTTTTAAAAGCAATCAGTTAACTTTTATGTCTCTATACCCAATAAACAGTCATTTCAGCAAAAAATGTTTTTTCCTTTAGTGACCCTTTAAGGTTATTTCTTATAATGTCCGTGGGATGTGTTCTCCGACTAAACTAAATAAAATTTGGATAGAATTAAGGCGTCTGAATGCTCAGATTATGATGTTTCAAGAGAGACAAGGGTGCAAGGGTAAGTTCCCCTTTACAGAAAAGTACAGGTCAGCGAGACCCCCGGGGGGGGGGGGGGGTCGAGGAGAGGGGACCTGTGTAAGTTCATCTTACAGATTTTTCTGTAAAGGTGAACTTAAACTTTAAGTGAACCTCTAAATTGCCTACACATACATTTAAGCAGTGGTATTTTGGCTTATGGCCGGTTTCAAAGGCCAGAAGTATGGCTATAGGAATTCATAAGAACTGCCCCTTTGTGGTCAATGATTTCTGTATAGACCCCCAGGGGCGTTTCGCTTTTCTGAAAGGTCAGATCCTGGGCCAAACATACACTTTTTCTACAATATATGCCCCCAATCTTCGTCAAAAAACATTTTATAGAAGGGGGTTCTCTCCAAATTGGTATCCTTCCAGGAGGGCATCCTTGTTCTGGGGGAAGACTTTAATTTAAGCCCCAACCCAGAGCTGGAAGGTCGGTACTATTTAAAGCGGTTGATTACCCGCTGTCTTTTTTTTTTTTTTTTTTTTTTTAACCTGAAAAGCAAAAGCCATAATCGGCTAGTATTACCTTGGAACGAGGTGAGAGGAACTTACCTGGTCCACGCAGAGGGAGATGTCATCTTTCCTCTGCGTATTTTCCGGGGTATTGCCGCTCCACCACTGTGATTGGCTGGAGCGGCGATGTCACTCCTGCGCATGCGCGCGGGAGACTTCTCTCCGGCAAGGTCTGGCGGCTGCCGGCCCTTTAGCCGAGGATTCCCGCTGCGCATGCGCCGCTGCAGTCAGTGGCGCATTGCGGAGGGAATGTCTCCTAAACCGTACAGGTTTAGGAGATATTCTTTAACCTACAGGTAAGCCTTATTGTAGGCTTACCTGTAGGTTAAAGTGGTAGTACAGAGTTTACTACCACTTTAAGAGGGCCTTAAAGTGTTTTCGTAAGACTAAAATTCAAATAATTGAATTGACTCCTGGAGGATGCTTAATGCATTTTATAAAGGATCATAGTTATTCTAAAGTCCATAAGATGTATTCTAGAATTGATCTGTTATGGTTGGATCAGTTTTACTTGGATCTGTTAGTGGGCGCTGTTATCAAAACGATTACGTTGTCGGATCATGCCTCAGTCTCTATTACAATTAGACTTCCAGATGGGAGATGCGAGGGAATGGACCTGACGCACGAATAACAACATTTTGCAAGACCCTACGGCTTTGGCAGCAGTCACTGAAGCAATTGCAACATATTTTGAGATTTTTTTACAAGTATATATTCTGTTTTGTACATCAATGTTGTGAAGCTGAAACGTGTCTACCTTTGCTGTATTTCTATCCTTATGGAGATATAATACATGTAAAGAGCATGTATGGAGTTGTGGATTGTCCTTTATCCATATTTTGACATAAACAATACAAAGTCTCCCAAAAGGTAATATGGTAAGGGCACAAAGCGGTTATTAGAGGAGTTTTGATTTCACAGGATTTGAGGCTCAAAGGGCATAAATCTGAGGAAATGTGGAGCTTACTTTCAGATATAGAACATATGGAAAACTTACATAAACGCTTCCAATCTTCTGAAATCGAGAACTGTCTAAATGAGGCACGTGATAGATTGTCCGTGTTCTTGGACCAGCAGGTTAGGAAAAAATTAAGGTTCTGGGCTGAAAGGTTCTATAAACAGGGCAGCAAACTTGGGAAAATGCTGGTTAACGTATTGAGAAAGAAGTGCCATGTTCATAAGCTTGTCCCAGGATGGACAACAGGTATTTCAATCATCCGAAATAGCTAGGCTTTTCCAGGAATTTTATGGCAATCTCTTGCTTATATCCAGACAGATCGTCGCATGCTTCTTTAAAACATAGAGAGAGGATCAAGATCTGCCTGGCAGAGTTAAAATATCCAAAACTTTCTCCTGACCTAGTTGTTTCCTGTGAGGAACCAATTACTTAGGAAGAAATGGAGAATATTAAGAACCTACCCAGTGGTGTATAGCATATGAGCAATGTTTTGTAGTTACGTCTATGATGTATGACCAGCAATTCTGTTATCGTATATACTGGAAAGCAAAGGTGCAAGATGTCATTCTGTTTTCCTGTAACTGTATGTTTTGTGAGCAATAAAAACCTTTTGATTAAAAAAAAAAAAAAAAAAAGAACCTACCTAAGGGGAAGAGTCCAGAACCAGATAAATTTAATCGTATATATTATGGGAAATGTTCACAGCTTTTACTCTCACATATGCGGTATTATTTCAATTCACTGACTAAATATAACATCTTGCCAGAAGCCCTTATTTATGGCCTATGTAACAGTAATCCCTAAATAGGAAAGCACTATGTACGAGTTATCGCCCAATATCTCTTTTAAATTTAGATATTTAAATATTAGCCAAGGTACTGGCTTCTGGATTGCAACCTTATTTACCGTCCTTGATGGACCCTGATCGGACCGGGTTTATCAAGGGCAGGGAAGCCCGAGACAACTCGGTAAGGGCCCTGCATTTGATTTACTGGGCTACCCAGCAAAAAACACAAATGCCCAGTCTACTCCTGTCTACAGACACCGAGAAAGTGTTTGAAAGGGTAGGGCCTTCCTTGAGGAGATTCTAGCTGTCGTGGGTCTAGGGCCAAGAATGTTAGGTTGGATGATGGCCCTGTATAGGAAAACCTCGGCTAGAGTGAAGGTCAATGGTGTCCTGTCCTCCTCTTTTGAGATAAAGAACAGAAACTTGACAGGGGGTGTCCTTTGTCACCCCTGCTGTTTGCATTGGTCATGGAGGCACTGTTGTGTAAAATGAGAGAACCCCAATATTCACGGTTTTAAAGTGGGCCCTGAAAAGCGTAAATTATGCTTTATGCGGAACGATCATTCGTTTTTTTTATATCTGACTCGTAAATAACATTAATTTAATGGCGGACCTAAAGGATTTTGGGATTGTGTCAAATTTCAATATTTTTTTTAAACCAAACTATAGATGATTCTCTTACGCAGTCTTTTTCTTTCTTATGGAATGAAAAACGTATTAAGTATTTGGGATTTCTTTTTGACGGCAGACCTATTAAAGCTACATGAAGAAAATTGTATCCCGCTCCTCCAAAAAATCAAGGCAGATTGGGACAGAGCTACCCTCTCCTGGCTAGGAAGAGTTAATACTTTAAAGATGGGGGTGCCCTATTTATTATTCAGATGATCCCTATTTAACTTCCAAAGTAATTTTATGTTAACGTAACGTGTTTTTTTAGACTACACCAAGACTGGCATATCATATTCTTACGAGGTCTAAATTGGACGGTGGATTAGGTCTACCTAATTTGAGGAATAATGGAGCAATTGCCTTAACTAGAATTCTTTGTTGGAGACATACCATTTAAAAGGTCTGGGCGACATTAGAAAAGGCAATGGCAGGTCGGGATTTAGCCCAAGCTCCATGGGTCTCGTACCCATATAGAGGGCTGTCCAAAACTGCCTCATTTCTTACTACCCACAGCTTGAACCTCTGGGATTCAGTTAACAATCTCTAGCACAAAAAAAATCTCTCTACTATTACCATTAGGGGGATTCTGCTGGTTTCCCCCAGGGGACTCATTACTTTTTTTTTTTTACTTTTTAATCTTGGGCTATTGGTGAAGACACTAGCTGTCCTAAGCTTATGTGGAACGGAAAATTACACCCGCTGAGGGACCTTAGAGGGGAATACGGCCTTTTTCCAATGGATACCTGGAGATGTAAGCAATTGCAGATTTTTGTACTGTCCACCTAAAGGAGATTGGAAAGGTGGAACCTCTCTCTGATTTTGAATCTCTTTGACATGAACAGTCAGGGGATGGTGGCTTGCTCTCTATCTCACATGGACTGTTGAACAGAAGTAGTCTCCCCACAGGCCTTAGATTTTTTGGGGAGTGGGAATCCGAGTTAGGCTGCCATTTCACAGACTTGCAGAAAAGGAATATGTTAAGACTAGTACATATATCTTCTATAAATATTAAAACACAGGAAACAAATTATAAATTTTTGTCCAGGTGGTACAGGGTCCAGAAGATGCTGGCCAATCCATACCTCTGTCTCAGATAGATTTTTGGGGGGCTATGAGCAACAAGCTCCCCATATTCGCATCTGGTGGCAATGCCCTAAGATTAGGCCATTCTGGTCCGAGCTCAGGAATTTGATCTCACAAAAAATAATCGGGGATGACCCGTTGCAATGCCTCTTTCATGGTACCCAAAGTTCCATTAGGGCACATAAAGAGTATATTTCCACATATGTTGGATGCAGCTAAAGGGCTAATTCCGGTCTATTGGGAAAAGCAGCAAGTACCTACGATAGAATAATGGGCGAGACAGGTTAACATAATTATGGAAGATGAGAAATGGGTTTGTACTAATGGTAATGGACTGGAAGAATGGGAACCATGGGCTATAGTACAGTACATAGTTTCCTTTCCCATGAAGGGAAGGGACACTAAATCCCCCCCCCCCCCCACACCATTTTTTGTTTGATTGTAAAAAGAAAAATGAATAAAAGATTATAAATAAAATATGGGTTTATGAGATTTGCAAATTATTGCATTCTGTTTTTATGTAGATTTTATACCGCGCCCCAACGTTTTTGGAATTGCTGGTTTGTAGTAAGAGATAATGTGAACAAATGGTCAAATGTGCGTATTGGGGCACTGTAAGAGTCAGAGTTGCATGCTAATTATGTACATTTACTGAATTCAAGGTAAAGTTGTTTGCTTCTGAATTATTTTTCCATACTTATTCCTTGCAAACAGTTTAAAATCAAGACGATTCGAGACCTAGTTAGCATGAAGGAGTCAGATCGTCGCCTGCTGTTTAGTTTTCTGGAGGACAGCAATTATGAGGAGCTAGTAGCAGTTCTTGGCAGCTTTCCACACATCACAATGGAGATCAAGCCTCACGGTATGTGCAAAATTCATTATTTCATTCTGCCCTTTGGTTCCTTGCTTTGCCTTCTTTATGACTTGTCAGGCATTGTGTATCCAATTCTGTTGTATGCAAAACAGAAGGGTACATCTCGTGTGACAAAGCCGTTTGGGAGCCAGTGTGGAAATGCTGTGTGTGTAGCATTGTTAACCGTAATGGAGAAGAGTTATCTGCTTCTTAACCACTTACCCCCCGGACCATATTGCTGCCCAAAGACCAGAGTACTTTTTCCGATTCGGGACTGCGTCGCTTTAACAGACAATTGCGCGGTCGTGCGACGTGGCTCCCAAACAAAATTGGCGTCCTTTTTTTCCCACAAATAGAGCTTTCTTTTGGTGGTATTTGATCACCTCTGCGTTTTTTATTTTTTGCGCTATAAACAAAAATAGAACGACAATTTTAAAAAAAATGAATATTTTTTACTTTTTGCTGTAATAAATATCCCCCAAAAATATATAAAAAAACATTTTTTTTCCTCAGTTTAGGCCGATACGTATTCTTCTACATATTTTTCTGGTACAATATTTTTTATTAAAGTATTTTAGACAAATCGACAAATTCCCACGCAGGGGATTCAAAAACAAAGGTATACATAAAGCACATAGTAGAAAACATACTATTAAAGGAACTAATCACAAGTTACCACCGTCACCCCAGCCGGGGCCGGGGGGCAGTGCGATATGCCTGAGCCAAAAGGCCCAGGGGCCAAAGCAGATAAAAGGGAGAGGGAACGGAGTTATCCGCAAAACGGGGGAGAAAGAAAAAAAACCAAAAAAAAACAAAACAAAAGAAAAAATAAGGATAAAAAAATAAAACGGCAACAAAAAAAATAAAAAAAATAAAAAAATAAAAACACCCCTTGCACAATAGAGGAAAAAGGAAAGGAAGAAAAAGGTAGAACAGCAAGCAAAAGCTCGGAAACACAGAGAGAAAGAAAGAAGCCTCAGGCTGGAAAAAAGGACAAGTTAAATTTAGAGCCCCAGACTAGACAGGTGTAAACTAGGGGATGTATAGGACCACCACGGGGCCCATACCTTGAGAAATTTAGCATGAGAGTCATGGAGGACGCTAGACATCTTTTCATGGATCATAAGAGTCGTCAGGGTATTCTTGACCTCTGGGAATGGAACAGAAGGTTTTTTCCAGGCCCTCGCTATTGTCCGCTTGGCAGCGATAAATAAGTATGTAGCTAACTTCTGTTGGTGAGAGAAGAGGCCTGGAATTGGGCAATGGAGTAATGCATATCTAGCGTCCTTACGGAAGGGGACATGGAATAGGGAGGATAATAGGCCAAAGACCCTTGACCAGAATCTAACTAAACGGGGACAGGACCACCATATATGCAGCTCATCCCCTCGTTGACCACAACCCCGAAAGCACCCGTCAGTACACGCAGGGTTCGACTTGGCAATGCGAGCTGGGACCCAGTACCAACGTAGAAGGACCTTATAGGCCGCCTCCAAAGTGGCAGTGTTGAAGGAGCATTTTGCTATGCTGGACCAGGCCCTACTCCAGTCTGCGAGATCAATAGGGGATAGATCACGCTCCCATTTAAGCACATAAGAAAGGGTAGTAGAAGAGCTACTGGAAGCAAGTAAAGAATAAATCGTAGAAATGGTGCCGCGAGCACCCGGGCAACGCTGACAGATGCGTTCAAAGGCAGTGATATGATACGGGAAGGAGCCTAGGCGCCGAAGGGAGGTTATCCAGTGTCGCAACTGAATATAGCGGAAAAATTCGGTAGACGGAGCATCATGGGTCTCATGAATCGATGACCACAGGGGAAAGGCTCGGGTGCGAAGAAAGTGGTGAACCAATGAGAACCCATGAGCAGGCCACCAAGAAAAAACATGGGGTTGTTCTGAGCCAGGCGGGAACATAGGATTATTCAGGAGGGGAAGTAGATGCAGGAATGGAGACATAAGTTTGCCCGAGTACTTCTACATATTTTTCGTAAAAAAAAATCGCAATAAGCGTTTATTGATTGGTTTGCGCAAAAGTTATAGCGTTTACAAAATAGGGGGTATTTTTATGGCATTTTTATTAATATTTTTTTTACTAGTAATGGCGGCGATCAGCGATTTATTTTTCGGTATTGCGACATTATTGCGGACACTTCGGACATTTTTGACACATTTTTGGGACCATTGGCATTTTTATAGCGATCAGTGCTATAAAAATGCATTAGATTACTATAAAAATGCCACTGGCAGTGAAGGGGTTAACACTAGGGGGCGGGGAAGGGGTTAAGTATGCCTGGGTGTGTTCTTACTGTGGGGGGGGGGGGGGGCCTCACTAGGGGAAACACTGATCCTCAGGTCATACATTGTATGAACCGAAGAAAAGCATTTCCCCTGCTGACAGGAACGAGAGCTGTGTGTTTACACACACAGCTCCCGTTCCCCGCTCTGTACCGAGCGATCGCGTGTGCCCGGCGGCGATTGCGCCCGCTGGGCACACGCACGGGAGTCGGGGGCGAGCGGGGCGTGCGCCCCTAGTGGCGGCTAAAAGGTAGGACGTCATAATACGTGATCTCGCCTAGGAGAGCCACCTTGTGGACGTATTATGACGGTGCGGCGACGGCAAGTGGTTAATGTGCATGCATGAGAGAATGTATAAGTACTAGAACAGTCATGACCTATATTTACTGTAATGCAAGAATGCCTTAAAGCGTTTAACAACCCCCCCCCAAAAAAAAAACAACAAACAGATCCTGTTTCCTGTTAAAGGGGTCGTAAACTCTTGTGTTTTTTTTTTTCCACCTTAATGCATCCTATGCTCAGCTGACTATTTGTGTGTGTGTGTGTGTGTGTGTGTGTGTTTCTCTCCCCTTCTCCCTGGCTGAGGTCAGTGTGTGGGCTCGGCCCCACCCACTGGAACTGAGCCGAGAGAGAAGAGAGCTGACAAGTCAGCTGAGAGCCGAGCTTATATAGGTAAAGATCTGCAGATTTTTTACAATACACAGACACAGGGACGCTTATTATGGTACAGAGGGAATGGGAGGATCTGAAAGAAGTGGGCTAACAACCACTTTAATGTGTAGAATGAATGAGATTACCATTTGTGGATCTAAAGTGATTACAATTGGTCAATATTTTGTGCCCATTGTTCCTAAAATTGTCTGTCCCTGTGGCCAGTAAAGGAACTTGTAGTGCTCATATCGGTGGCAGCTGATGTAGCTTAGCTATGAAGTTCAGTCAAGTTGAGCCCCAATAACAAAGTGTATGCTAATTAGAGGGAAGTGCAAGAGACATTTGTGGTTGAGATAATAGTAGGCAGGACATTTTGCCTTTTTTATACATTTTAGATGGAATATAATTTCACTTTAAATCTTAAAGCATAACTCCTGCTAAAACCTTTTAGCTACAGTAAGGGAGGGCTTTATCTGCTTTTAGGTTTTAACTAATGAATATATGTGACAGTGATAGTAAAGTCTTTTTTTTTTCTTCTCTCTCTCTCTACTTTTCCTGTTCTATCTTAAACCAAGTTTGATTTAATTGCTGCATGTCTCTGCACTTCCTATTTTTTTAATTTTTTTTTATGGTAATCATCAAATAAGAGGGAAGATGTTCTTTTAATGTGGACACACAGCCGTGAGATTGGTCTCCTGCTGACAAATGATCATGGGAGGATTCCTACCTAGGGCGTAGAAAAATGCTTTTCAATTGAGACCGATAGCGGAGTGATCATATAGCCACTGATCACTCAGCTCTTAGTCAAGATTGACACCCGAGAAGAGTGTAATTCATGTTTGATTTTTAAGGAGTTTTATTATTTTTTTTATTTTTTTCAGCCAGTTTTTAGGTGTTTTTGCACATGTACCAAGCTTCGGATTTTTTTTCTTTCCTGGGCTGGGTAAAGGGAGGAGAGCAGTTTTATAGGAGTAAATGAATTCTCCAGGCATAAAATGCATGCAAAACACATGTATTGCTCCTTTACAAGCATTACTATTGAAATCTATGGGACCAAAAGGAACACATGAATACTCTAAAAAGTACATGAGCTTTTTTTTTTTTTTTTTTTTTTTTTTAGAGAATCCATGAGGTGATGGAGCGTACACGTATGAACAGGCACAATTGGAAAGGATATGATTCTGTGTAGCAAGATGTAGTGAAACAAGCAGGAAAACGTTTAGGTGTGAAATAGGGCTCAGTATGTTTTCAGCCGAGAATGCTGTGCTCGCTGGAGCTCCAGACTGGGGAAGGGGCCTGGCTCTGACTCTGAGCTGTACCATGAAAGGCGGAGCCAGCTGTCAATCTTGCAACTGAGCTGGTCCCCACAATACTTTTTCGATATTGCCTTCCTAAACTTGGCACACCTTCTAGCCCTGTCAAGTGATGGCAGGCAATAGCCCGCTATCAGCTGACTGTGGATTATGGGAGAACATTAGTACATGTACAGAATTAAAAGCCCTGAACAGCCAATGTAGATGGCCTAAAATAATAATTGTATTCCTTTTAGGCTAAATAATTTTAAATCATTTGCATACACTCGAAACAATGTTTTGGTGTGTATTTGAAATGTCACTGGCCTCTTTGATTTGGGTAACACAGGATGAAGTTTAGTTGTGTGAATAAGTGAGAAATATATACTAACAATATTTTCTTATTTCTTTCACAGTGCTAGATGATGAAGATAGTAACAACATTACAGTGGGTTCACTTGTTACGGTCCTTGTAACACTTAAAAGACAAACAATGGCGGTAAACAAACCAGTGCTTTACATTTCTCTGTTTAAAAGGTTAACTTTAGATGAATCATTCTTTCATTGAATGCTTTTGCAGCCTTCTATGTGGTGGTAGTAGTATATATATTTTTTTTAATTGTATGTTTTTTTCCACTATGTATTATGGCATTCTCTTTACAATGTAACAGATGTAACCTTATCTTAACTTGTGAAGATCCTGAAAACAAGTCAGTTGAGTAAAGTAATACATGTATTTCTGCTCTTTTATACTAGGAGGTGTTTGAGAAAGAACAGTCTACTTGCTCTGCGGAAGACCAGCCAGTGGAAGAAGGAGTACGTGAGGATTTTATTTCTGTGTTCATTTTGGTAGCATTGTTACCCTACAGCATTTGAAGGCTTCAACCCTTTTGCTGCTAGGTCCCTACCTACAACACTGCTTTCAGCTGGCCAGGTCCGTACGCCGTATGGACCTTTCATTTCCTAAGCCTGTAAACTCATGGTTGCTTTAACAACCATGAATTTACACTCAAATGGAAGCTATCACTTTATATTTTACTAAGTGAATGTAATCTACATACAATGTGTAAAGTCGGCGGATCTATCACGGTTCCACTGCACGGCTTTGTAAATGTAATCAAGCAGCAGCATGGCTAGTGATTGCATCCAAATGCCGAAAGTGTGCTTTTTACACTTGCCCCTGTCCCCTGCAATGTCCCAATCAGTGTCTCCATCTTGTGCCCCCCTCCAGTGTCCTCCCCCACCCTATCCCAAATCACTGTTGATGTCCCTCGCTTTGACATCCCGGCTTTTTGATGCTAATATCGATCCGACCTCCTGTCTTCAGTCCCTTTGCTGGGCCTAAAAAATCGGTAGCACATTTTTTATTTTATTTTATTCTATAGGTCATGTGCTTTCAGAAAATATATGGTTTAGGGGTTTTTCACAAACTTTGGAATCTGTAAATGAAAAATATAAAAGCAATGGAAAAATTGCAAAAATGGTTAGGCCACCTTAATTTAAAAGTGGAGCGCAAGGTCTGGCAGCCAAAAGATTAACCACTTTCAATATTTTCTCCGCCTTCCAGCCTAGGGCAATCTTCAGGTTTCAGCGCTGTCACGTTTTGAATGACAATTGCCCTGTCACGCAAAACTGTACCCAAACAATTTATTTTATCATTTTGTTCCCACAAATAGTGCTTTCTTTTGGTGGTGTTTGATCACCACTGGGTTTTTTATTTTTTTTGCGCTACAAATAATATAAAGACTGGGGGGGAAAAAAGTTTTTCTTTGTTTCGGTTATAAAACTTAAAATAAGTAGTTTTCTCCTTCTCTGGTGAGCACTGATGAGGTGGCACTGATCGTGAGGCACTTATATGCATCACTGATATGCAGCACTGATGGGCACAGATGTGCATTTCGAATGGGCACTGATTGGCTTACCTGGTGGGCTCTAGTGGGCACCCTCGATGGGTCTGCACCGATAATCAATTAGCTGATTATCAGCGCACACCCCCCTGTCAGGAGGGCAGCCGATAAACGGCACTTCCTGGTTACCATGTGATGAGCTGTGATTGGACACAGGCTCTTTATAGGAATCAAAGATGCGGTGTGGCAGACTGACACACCACCGTTCACCGCAATGTTTGCCCCCATGGCTTATCCTGCTGGACATAAAAGAGAACTTCACACTTTTAGGTGTCTATCGGACCCATTGTGGCAGGTCAAACTCATTGGAACTAGAAAAAGGGGCAGGGGGGAATGGCCTACAGGGGGCCTAAAGGGGTTACTATGAGCAACAATTATGATCAAAAATGGTTTGATACAAAAAAGATTATTTATTAGGTAGTATCAAATATGAAGTGTAAAAAAGTACAGTAATAGGTGAACTACATGAAAATTGGTAATCATGGGTTAAAGAGGTAATTACCATAAATAGAATCACAGACCGTCCTGTCTGTGATTCTATTTATGGTAATTACCTCTTTAACCCATGATTACCAATTTTCATGTAGTTCACCTATTACTGTACTTTTTTACACTTCATATTTGATACTACCTAATAACCTTTTTTGTATCAAACCATTTTTGATCATAATTGTTGCTAGTAGTAAACCCTTTAGGCCCTCCTGTAGGCCATTCCCCTCCCCCTGCCCCTTTTTCTAGTTACGACTAATTGGTTGCAGCAACAGTACCCAATAGGGCATATGATCCATTATAGGTCTTTGACACCAATTATCTATACACTAGTGCAGGGATAAGCAATTAGCGGACCTCCAGCTGTTGCCAAACTACAAGTCCCATCATGCCTCTGCCTCTGGGTGTCATGCTTGATGCTGTCAGAGTCTCGCTATGCCTCATGGGACTTGTAGTTTGGCAACATCTGGAGGTCCGCTAATTGCTTATCCCTGCACTAGTGGCTATCCTGCGCATCCCTTCCCCCACATCCCCCCATATTTCAAACTCATTGGAAGATGACCCCATGTTTCCCTTGATTGTCAGCAGGTAGAGATCACTGATCTCTTGGTGCAGGAGTCCTCTAACAAGAACAAGGGTATAGCCTTGAGCAGAATAGCATTACTCCACCTGACAGTAGGGACTTTGTAATCTACTCAAAATAGTGTATAATTATGGCCTCATGCCCATGGATGCTTAACAGCTCCTGTGTGCTGGGGTATGTAATCCCTGGAAGCAGCACATGCCACGTACAGTTGCTGTGCTTCGGTTAAAGCCAATGGCTTCTATATCGACTTTTACCCACACGTGCATATGGTACTTCTCTCCGAATGTAATCGACCCATTGAGGGAGAAGGCCGTGAGCTAATGTGTGGGTAAATGCAGATGCAGAAGCCATCAGCATTTACCTGAGTGAGCACAGCCACATATAGCTGTTAGCTTGTATTGGCAGCTGTATGCCAGAAAGATGTTACATTTAAGCACACAGCTGCTAAGAGTCCATGTGAATGAGGCCTAAACAATCTTGGTACAAGAACTGTGGTTCTTCTTTGCTGAATGAAAAGTCTGCCTAACCTTTAAACTGTTTCACTACAGGGAGAAATTGGCAAGGTAAAAAACAAAGGTTGGCAACAAAAGAATAAAACGGCCAAAAAAGCCTCCAAATCTAAGAAAAAGAAGCCTGTGAAAAAGAAGCCAGCACCTCCAACATTACCTCAACAGAAACAAATAAAGCCGAAGCAAGGAAATGATGTAACCGGCAATGTGAGTGTTTGGCCCAGCTTAACCCAGTGCTTTGCTTTTACTGGCTGCTGTCTTCTGGAGCACACATTTTATTTTAGCAAATCGGTTTGCTGGAAACAAAATGCCTTTCCAATTTCTGTCAGCATAAGAATAGTAAAAATGGTATCAAATAATTAAATCAATTTATTTTTCATATCTGTGGCAGAAGCCTATATTCATGGTCATTAATGCCTTCTAGTTACGTTATTATGCTTGAATTTTTTTGATTAGCATAATGGTAATGTCTTGACCAATGATTAGTAGAACAGTTCAAATTTGTTACATGTTATGGCATGATGTGTAGAATATGAAGTAGCCTTATTTGTCCCTATTTATAACTGTTGCCCTTTAGAGAGGTGACCAAAGCAGTTTATTGTATTAGAAGTGATTTCTTTTTGTATGATCATAAATCCGTGACAGCAAGATGGCTGCTGGTAAACGGATTTATTGAAACTTCCCTGCCTTGTGTAGGACGATCCAAAGCATGGAGCACATGTGTGGTTAAACATTCAAGTTAGGTTGATATTGCCCCCTCTGACAGCAGTCCCTAAACTCTCTGCATATTGTGCCTGGTGCTCTAGTTTGCAGGGGAACCTGAAAGGCATGTTTTGTTTAGCGTGCTCTGCTTATTCAGTCGAAGAATAATAAGAATAACAATTTGATAGATGCTAAATATTTGTGTATGTTTCTATAAGTAACGTAAAACTTATTCAAGGATATAATGGCAAAGGAGGAGGAAGAAGAGCTCTCTGAAAAAGGCAGTGACTCTGAAGATGAAGACACGAATAAAGATTCCCAAAGTGATGGTAGTGACAAAGAATCTGACAGAGAGAATGATGAGAAACAAGGAAAAGATGATGAAGCGGTAAGGATTGTGGCTGTATGTACTGACCTAAATTGTCATATCTGTATGCATTTTTTTTTTGTGCTAGCGTAACAGGAGATGCAGGCATGAAAGATATTCTTCCTTCATATAAAGATTGACATTTACTTGGACATACAAAACCTAAGCGGACTATGTCAGAGTAGTATAGTTTAATAATAATAATGCATACGTTTATTTACTATTAAGGTAGAACAAGATATTAGAGGTGTCCTTTTCCCGCACTGAGAACTGGCATTTTTGGTGTCTATCTGGACATCCAAGTTGGGTGCTTTGCCCTGCTGTTCTCCATTTTATTATTTTTTTAAATAAAATTGGGTTTTTTTTGTTTTTTTTTAAGGTAACTTTTATTATACACTATATAACACATACAAACATGCATTTGAAAACAAAGACTGCAACAAAAGGAGAATTGAACAGTCATATCTTAAGTATCACCATACAATGCAAACCAGATATCCACCTAATCCACCGATGATATACAATGGAAGGGCAGTTATACAACACTAGTTTACCAAAATATGTCAAATATAAATCGTCAAAAAATCCATTTAAGCAGCAGACAAATTTTTCAGCAAGTAAACCCTAAGTCAAATCGGTACCTTAAATATCACCTGAAGTATCTGGTGGAATAGTACAGCTTGAGGTCACCCAAGGGTCCCACATTTTATAACATTTCGGGATGCAGCCACTGGCTTTGTAGGTCAGTTTGTATAATGGGAGTGCCTGATAAGGTTCAGTCAAAAGGCTACTGTAAGGGGAGCTGAAGATTTCCAATGCATAGCAATAGATTTCTTGGCATAGGAAAAAACTAGGCATAGAATTTTTTTTTGATTCGAGTTTAGTGACACTTTAAGGCTCTTCTGTGTCCTTTTCTGGTTTAGTTTAACTTTTGTTACTTGGACCTGCCTTACATATGCTTCATACCTAAGCTCCGCCAAATGCCTTTTAGTACCCTTCTGGCAACTAAGGCAGCCTTATTGGACAATGGAATGTGGGTTGACATATAAAGTCAGGTCCCAGGAACTAAATAAAAATACATTAGTTACTGGCCCTATGGATATATATTCCCTTGCAGAAAAAATATATATATATAATTTGCTGCTGTTATGCTGTGTAGAAACAACTTGGGGGGGGGGGGGGGATCATAAAAGAACCCCCATCAACCCTGTGGGTAACACCGCTACCAATAACGTATAATCTAAAACATATATTATGTGCAATCATGTGCCATATAAATATCACAAATGTCCAAAGATGTGATGACATTCGCTGTAAACAATGCTACCAGTGTCTTATTCAAGTCCTTACATATGCTTCATAGCTAAGCTCCACCAAATACCTTCAGTACCCTTCTGGCAACTGAGTCAGCCGTATTGGATAATGGAATGCCGGTTGCCATGGAACGTCGGGTCCCATTAACTAAATATACATACATTACAATGTTGCACAAGCAGCTCTTCTCTGTATTCTATTAAATGAACACGGCTCCATGGTAATCAATCGGTATAGAGGTATACTGCTGCCTACAGGTGAAATGGACGCAGGACACAAAAAAACTTATGTTTTTATAAAAAAGGCCAGCCCCTAGAGGCTAGAACTTCTCCTACCTTACCAGGTGCACTCGGTGTAAGGAGAATGGATGTCTGCTTTCTCTCTGCTAAAATTGTTCATTTAAATTGAAGGAATTACTAATAACTACTACTGGTAAATACAGTACATGCCAGATTTTGCAAATCCTGGAAGTTTCTCTAGTTGGCCAGCAAGCACTGGTAGATCATACCAGATATGAAAAACTTTGGAAGACTCTCCGATAAGTCAAAGCGCAGATCTTCCCAGTTTGTATTCTGCAGTATTCTCTGTGATGCTCCAGCAATGATATCGGGATTGTGTGTTTAGTGGCACAAATATTTGAAAATAATCCAAGTCGTTACCAGATAATAGCATCACGGGTACAGAGAAAAAGTGTAATTTACCCCATGTCCTCCATCCCAGTTCCCCAGCCCATCTCGTGAAGTATTGTTCAGAGCAGAAAAGTACATAATTTCCCACCACCTAAGAGACATTATGAAAAAGAAAAGGAGACGTTAAATAAAGAAAGGTAGGGTATGAGGGTAGATTGCTCAAATGAGGACTGATCATATCTGGGCGACATGAATATCTTTACTGCTGTTCTTAGGAGGAATCAAAGCTTCCAATCAACATCCTGAAAGTTATGAATCTTTCTTCTCTCTGACTTCACTAAAACCCCCTGCTCTTCTGTGGCTTACATCCATCATCGGGGGGGGGGGGGGGGGGCTCAGAAGTAATGCCGTGGTGATTAAGGTAGTTTACTCTCTCCTGATTAGAGTTTTCTGTTCTGGCAATCACTACTTTTGCATGCATATTCCCAGAGTGGAAAACTGGTGAACAGATTTTCCCAGCAGACATTTTAATGCCAGGGAATGGGCTCCATCATGAGGTTTTCTGGGATTTACACCAATCAGTCATAACATAATGACCACAGACGGGTAAAGTTAATACAATTAATTATCTCTTACAATGGCATCTAAAAGTGGGTGGGATATATTGGACAGCAAGTGAACATGTTGTCCCTAAAGTTGATGTTTTCAAAGCAGAAAAAATGAGCAAGCATAAGGAGTGTTTTTGACAAGAGCCAAATTGTATTGTCTAGATGACTGGATCAGAACATCTCCAAAAACTGCAGATCTTATGGAAGTGTGTGTGTGTGTGTGTGTGTGTGTGTGTGTGTGTGTGTGTGTGTGTAAATTTACTTGCACTATAGATAAATATTCCCATGCTTAAGGAGGGGGAAAAAAACACAAAAGTTGCTGCTGTTGAGTAGAAACAACTGGAAAACTCCAAAATAGATCCCATTAACTCTGTGGGTAACAGAGCTACCTATAACATATAATCAAAATCGTGTATGAATATTGATATCATGTACAATTGTATCACAGATAAATAACCAAATATGTGACGACATTCGCTGTAAACCAATGCAATCAGCATCTTCTTCAAGTGGCCGTCCCATTGCTCCAATATAGTGCTCCAAACATGAAGGCAAAAACAAGAAGTGCTTCAGTGTTCTCTCCAGAAGGCCCGGTTCCATAGATTTCACACCGCACTCACCAGGGGATTTTTACTCCTTGTGTGAGCAAGAGTGAAAAACCAGCATGTGTTGTATCCTGGATGTTCTGATTTCTGTGTGCTCCAATGGCTCTCCCATCTGTCCCAGTCCAAGTAATTGTCCTGGCCCTTTGGTATCCTAATGTTCGCTAAATTTAGGCTTTGTTGTATGTGTAGTAATGTTTTGTATTCGACAAACCTGTGACCACCTCTACAAGGAACCCTGACCAATGCGGAACAATTTAATGGCCTTTCAGGGCTCAGGATTAACTGGACCAAGTTTCAAGCTGTGCCCATTGACACCTTTGGCCCCCTTACCTTAGACCGCACATCACTTTCCTCTGCCATGGTCAAGTACTCCAATCTGCCTTTGAATTAAATGCCGGCAATAGAACTCTGATTTTATACCTCTTGCCAATTATCCCTTTATTAGTCTACATAGACTTAAAAGTGTAAACCCCTAAACTAAATTGCCTGTAAATGTTACTGGTTCAGTCATTCTCATTAAGATGATACCTCTGCCTATGGCTTTAAGCACATTCTGACCGTTCCCACTGTATCATCAATTAAAATATCTTGGGCAAATAGATAAACTGTGTAATTGTGTTGCAGCACACTTTCTAGCTGCAGTATAGATATCTTTGAAGTAAGTGTATGTTGAAGCTGAATTTAGCTGTCATATTAGAGTAACGCTGACATTTATCTTTAACCTGTCTTTGTAGGAATGGCAAGAATTACAACAGAGCATTCAGCGAAAAGACCGCGCCTTACTGGAAACCAAATCAAAAGTAACACATCCTGTATATAGCCTATACTTTCCAGAGGTAATTTTTATCCTACATTAAGAACTACACTATAATTCTCTCGATTTTGGCTTGCTTTAAAAAAAAAAAAAAATACAATTATTTTAGTTCTCCCTTCCAGGTATACTTGGTTCCACACACCGCTTGTCTACTTGGGGTATATGAATAGGGACTCGTTTACATCTGCTTTACTCTTGGAAGCACAGACTAAAAAAATGGAGAACTTTAATAGTATTGTGCTATGAGACTTCTCCCTTTTTATAGTCATACTTGAGCTACTAAGCTCAATAAACATCATTCAGCATAGCTGATCAGGCGAGAGAGCCAAACATGTAAAGAAGACTGGAGTTTCACCTGCCGGCGGCTTTTAAGAACAAAATAATATTCAGATATAAACACTGGTGGTCTGTAAGTTCCACGCCAAGCTTAATCACTTTATCCCTGGAAGGTTTTACCCACTTCCTGACCAGGCCAGTTTTTTTTTTTTTTTTTTTTTAATAATACGGGCACTGTGTTGCTTTGATTGACAATTGCCTGGTCATGCGACACTGTACCCAAATTAAATCAATGTCCTTTTTTTTTTTTTTCGCAAATGGAGCTTTCTTTTGGTGGTATTTTATCACCCCTGTGGTTTTTATTTTTTGCACTATGAACAAAAAAAAATGAATAAACAATATTTTTTACTTTCTGCTATAAAACATTCCCTATAAAGTATAAAAAATCTAATTACTTCATCAATTTAGGCCAATGTGTATTCTGCCACATATTTTTGGTAATAAAAAAATCCCAATAAGTGTATATTGATTGGTTTGCACAAAATTTATATCGTCTACAAACTATGGGATATATTTTTAGCGACTTTAAAAAAAAATATATGTATTTTTTCTATTGTTTTTCCAAGTAATTGGGATCAGCGATTTATTTTTTATTTTTTTTGCAAAATCTTTTTTTATTGAAGTTTTCAGTAGCATACAAAAATAGCCCCCGCAGGGGCAGAGATCAGCAATTTTTAGCTGGACTGCGACATTGCAGCGGACAAATTAAACCCTAAGGGCACTACTAAAGGCGCCAGCGATAAATCACTGGTGGTTTTCAGACGCTAGGGGCTCACTTTTAACCCCCGCTAGTGGCCTAATAAATTGTTATTGGCGACCGCAACTCGACACTAGCCCTCAGGCTTTCACACTGAAGTGACAGGAGAGGCACTTTACAGGGGTCAAAGTATCCGAAGTGACACATTTTGGTGACCCGTGACACCAATACA
This sequence comes from Rana temporaria, assembly GCF_905171775.1. Taxonomy (NCBI): domain Eukaryota; kingdom Metazoa; phylum Chordata; class Amphibia; order Anura; family Ranidae; genus Rana; species Rana temporaria. The sequence goes on along the minus strand of NC_053492.1, from coordinate 262,187,707 downwards.
GTGATCAGTGCTAAAAAAAATTGCACTGTTGCAGTATACAGTACAGACCAAAAGTTTGGACACCTTCTCATTCAAAGAGTTTTCTTTATTTTCATGACTATGAAAATTGTAGATTCACACTGAAGGCATAAACTATGAATAAACACATGTGGAATTATACGTAACAAAAAAGTGTGAAACAACTGAAAATATATTTCATATTCTAGTTTCTTCAAAGTAGCCACCTTTTGCTTTGATTACCGCTTTGCACACTCTTCGCATTCTCTTGATGAGCTTCAAGAGGTAGTCACCTGGCGCAGCACCCCATCATTCTACTTCTTGGTCAAATAGCCCTTACACAGCCTGGAGGTGTATTTGGGGTCATTGTCCTGTTGAAAAATAAATGATGGTCCAACTAAACACAAACCGGATGGAATAGCACGCCACTGCAAGATGCTGTGGTAGCCATGCTGGTTCAGTATGCCTTCAATTTTGAATAGATCCCCAACAGTGTCACCAGCAAAGCACCCCCACACCATCACACCTCCTCCTCCATGCTTCACGGTGGGAACCAGGCATGTAGAGTCCATCCGTTCACCTTTTCTGCGTCGCACAAAGACACAGGGGTTGGAACCAAAGATCTCAAGTTTGGACTCATCAGACCAAAGCACAGATTTCCACCGGTCTAATGTCCATTCCTTGTGTTCTTTAGTCCAAACAAGTCTCTTCTGCTTGTTGCCTTTCTTTAGCAGTGGTTTCCTAGCAGATATTCTACCATGAAGGCCTGATTCACACAGTCTCCTCTTACCAGTTCTAGAGATGTGTCTGCTGCAAAAGGTGGCTACTTTGAAGAACCTAGAATATGAAATATATTTTCAGTTGTTTCACACTTTTTTGTTATGTATAATTCCACATGTGTTACTTCATAGTTTTGATGCCTTCAGTGTGAAGCTACAATTTTCATAGTCATGAAAATAAAGAAAACTCTTTGAATGAGAAGGTGTGTCCAAACTTTTGGTCTGTACTGTATATGACACTGCATGCACAAAATCAGGTACAGATACATGATTTTGCACAGCCAGGCCTCCCTGCCGCAGAATATATGTGGTGGGCAGTCCGGAAGCGGTTAAAACCCATCAGATAAAACTCAGCGGTCAGCAGAGAAAAGTTTTGCTGTTTTTATGGCATAGTACCACAATACCCAGACATCACCCTTTGCCAAACCACTTGATGGCTAGTGTTTTTAGGCCAAACTGTAAGTGGATTATTCTTCTAGTTTGTATTTCCAAATTATATGATCATACGGCGAAAAAAAGTTTAATCAAAAGAGATACATTTTGTATTTTTTCCACATTATCAGAGTTCTACTACAGACTTGCATAACTAATGGAAATTCCTCATTTGTTTGTACTGTACTCTGGAGACCAGAGCTTTCAGAGCAGTTTGATGCAGGAGATCTGTTTTGCTCTGTTTCTTCCATTAAAAGATTTTCCTTTTTAACAAGTATAAGCACTTTAAAGAAAAAAAAAAACATTCATCACAGTCGCCTGTTACAGGACACGTCAATTAATAACGCATCTGTGGCTAGGTGAAAATGAAAATTCACGTATTCATTGTTTGTACCCTACTAGGGAATAGATAAATGTACTATTGTTTACTCTGACTTTATGTAAATGGTTTTTATTTTTGTTTCAATGTTTTCACTGCTTTCTGACTACCAATTGATTATAAACACTTTTGGTAATACATTTATCCCGAGGTCTATGGTCTCGGTTGTTCAGTCAGCCCCCTGTTCATAATCTTCACAGCAGCACTCTGTTATTTCAAGGGGTTGTAAAGGTTCGTTTTTTATTTTCTAAATAGGTTCCTTTAAGCTAGTGCATTGTTGGTTCACTTACCTTTTCCTTCTATTTACCTTTTTAAAGGTTTTTTCTCTTTGTCTGAATTTCTCACTTCCTGTTCCTCTTCGGTAAGCTGTTCTGGCTGACTAATCACTGCTCGGATGATGGTGGCAAGATTACTGAGGAGAGTCAGGAAGTGAGAAATTCAGACAAAGAAAAAAATAACATTTTGAAGGGAAATCAAAGGGAAATGTAATTAAACCAACAATGCACTAGCTTAAAGGAACCCATTTAGGAAATGGAAAAAAAAACTTTACAACCCCTTTAAGGCTTCCAGGCTAGTTTATATTTTTTTTAATATAAGACCCATATAAAGATGAGCAAACGGGTTTAAGGAAATGTAACTGATGCTGCTTAAAGGAACTTCCTCTTTTCGGAAGCCCCCCCCCCCTCCTGTGTAGCATTTGGCACTTTTTCAGGGGGGAGGGTATTTGCACCCACTTCCGGGAATACACTACTGCGGCAGTCACACCCCTACCCGCACCCCCCGCTGTCTTCTGGGAAACGCACTGTTCCCAGGAGAGAGCGGGGACCAGTGACGACGCGCCGCGCTACTCGCGCATGCGCTGTAGGGAACCGGGCAGTGAAGCCACAACGCTTCACTTCCTGATTCCCTCACCAAGAATGGCGGCGGGTGCAGCCGAGGCGATTGCCTGTCCTCGGCTGCCGACATTGTGGACAGGTAAGTGTCCATATTCTAAGTCGGCAGCTGCAGTATTTGTAGCTGCTGGCTTTTAAAAAAACAATTGGCGGAACCTCCGCTTTAACTGGCTTTTCCCTCATTAACCAGGATGTTACAGGGTAAAGCTGTAACTGTTGTGCAAGCAGTGTTTGTTCTGGAGTCTTCCCCGGCATGAACCTTATTTATTAATAAAATTAAGAAGAAACCAGTTCCACTAGAACCCCCTACTCCACTGCTTTAAGGCTAGGGGCAGTAGTAAGTTATTCTCAGGCTATACTTCATACATTATAAGCTCGGCAACACGTTGACACAGCACTTATAATAATCATCAACACTATAAGTTCTTAAAGTTGTATTAAACTCTCATTATTTTAAACTGCTGACAGGTAGGGTGTATATGACAAAAGAAAACCCGTCGGTCTCTTCTGTCATACATTTTTTCCCCTGCCTGTCGGCTGTAATGTACACTGAGCAGCGCATGCGCAGGTCATTGTGCATTAACGGAACCACTTTGTGATGATGTGGCACATGAACATGAGTGATGTCATCGCAGCCCCCTCCACTCAAGCGAGCCAAGAAAGCAATCCCAGAAAGAAGGCTGGGTGAAGATGGAAGATGAAAAGCAGTGACGGCTCAGTGCTGGATGCCTTTGTTTGACAGGTAAGGGTGCTAATATGCAGCACATTATGGGATAAACAACTTATTTTTAATTATAAAAAAAGGCAGTATTAAACCCAAAAGCAAACATTTATTATATTGCTGCTTAACAATTTTTAAATGTAATGACTGTATTTTCTTTCTTAGATTTTCTTCTATTTTTATCTAGTGAGCTGGCCCGTAAGTCTGCTGTTTTTTGCACAAGTTCTCCAGCAGAATGTATCCATTTACATAGATGAGACAAACCACTTCACACTGGCAGGGGTGAATAAAAAAGATCCGCTTTTAATTATTCATGCAAAACCTTTACCTCCAAAAGGAAAAACAAAACAATGAAGTGTTAGCTGGAGTTTGGGTTTAGTTTGTTAGTGTATTTAAATCTGCTAATACATTTAACACTACCCTTTGCCCCCGCCACCCCCTCCCAAGACTGACAATACTGCTGTCTACTGTGCCTCCTGTGCTCATTCCTCCGGGGTTGTGTCTCACTAATACAGGAGGTGTATTACTGACCAGGTGAAAACAGAGAGAAAAAAAGCCAAAGAAAAGAAAACTGCTGCAGCCACCACATCTAATGATTGGTAAGCTGCAATATATAATGCGCTTTTGGTTTTGGGTTTAATACTGCTTTAAGGACTTTGACTATGAGAGATGTGTGATTACAATTTTAGTTTGGTCTAGGTTTAGTTTTAACACTCCAAAAATCATTGGCACTTCCCAGATTTCCACTCGTTACAGAATGTATATTCGATTTTGCACTGCTGCTGCTCCCTCCCTGGTGAAATCTTCCATATACTAATAACCAATTAATTGTTGTATAGGAGAAACAAGAATGGTGGTGGATATACATTGCAGACCGAAAAGATCAAACGTTAATATCTATGCCGTATCATGTGTGTACGCTTAAGGATCAAGAAGAGGTGAGTAAGCTCTTCTGTGATATTTTTTCAATTGGAAGACCAAGAAACTGATTATTAATCTGTTTACAACCACGTAAAACGTATATGGAGTGACCTGGAGGTGGACATAATTCCTAGGCCACGTATACATGTGCTCCTGTGTTTGTGCTGGAAGCCCACTCCCAAACACTGGGATGCATCCGTTACTGACACCACATGTTCTTATCCTAATGATCACTGTGATTTAGCTAATCGCAGTGATCGCTACTGTAAAGACCTGTCTCGGTGTTCTCTCTGTGAAGAGGAAATTATACATTTTGGTTATTTTTCCTCTTTTCTAGAGGAAAAGTCTGTGAAAATAAAGTCTGTCAAAAAAACAAAAAAGTTTAAGGCCCCTTTCACACAGGACGGACTCTTTTCCGATCAGCTGGAGATTCGTTCACAGGTCCCTTGCTGAGCAGAGCGGGCGGATGACAGGTCTGTGTCCGCTCTGCTCTATGGACTGCCTACACGAAGGATAATGGATCGGAGACGGGTGTAATGGGACACAAGTCAGTTTAGACACCGCTGCCCTTGGAGCAGAATGGCAGACCTGATCGTAACGGTTGTGTTAAAGCAGCCGAAGTGTCATTGTGTCAGTTAGTGGCTGTTGGTCAGTGTGTTTTAGGTAGGAAAAAAAAAGTTGTGGGACAAAAAGAATAAGAAATCCCGTATGATTTTTATATTGGCCCTACTATGTCATTTTGTCAGTTTTGTGGCTGTTCGTGTCAGTTTTAGAAACAGGTAGTGGGACATCATTTACCTTTTTTAAAGTGTTACCAAACCCACAACAAAAAAAATCTGTCAGTATATGCATTAAAGCATGCTTGTTAGTCTCTGTGGAATCTTAAGGGGTTAATCCTCTGCATTATGTAAAAAGGCTGTTTGATCCGGTCTTCTCTGATCCTCCCCTCCTTCCACTGTCCCCTGATAATTTCCTGATAACACAGAGACTATGGAGTAAGACTGCACATGATCAGTTTGGTGTGTATTGCTAGATAGTGTTTTTTTTTTTTTTTAGTGCATGCGATCAGCACAGGGCCAATAGGCACTGTCCAGACAGAGGGTAAGGGGTCCTGCAGCCTCATAGGACAGTCAAAGTAGAATTTTTAAACTCCTACAAGCTTTTAACAAAACGCTGATAGAAGTCACAAGACTGCTATATACTGCTGATGAGAAAATGTATTTAGCAGTTTATATTATTAGAACTCCGTCTTCTGTGTACTGTGGGAGACCAGATATAGTGAATTCAGAGTCCTGGGTTTAGTAACACTTTAATGCAGAGAATATATTATTGTAAAAAATGATTAGGACTTTAAAAGAGAAGTATGTTTTTTTTTGCTATTTATACTTGCCTTGGTGGATGGAGCATCAGGCTGATGCTGCCACTGTCCCCCGGCGTCTCTGCACTGATAACCGAGCCACCGAACACCGCAGATGGCTCGGTTCTCACTCCTCCCCGAGCAAAGCCATACTGACTGTCAGTCAGCATGGCTTCTGCTCTACTTAGTGCTCATTGGAGCAGTGGAGGGGCGGGGAGAGGCTGTTTCAGCGGCTCGCTGAGACTGCCATCAATCAGGGCAGCTGGCGGATCCTGACTTGGAAGTCGTGATGACGCGTTGCCCTGACTGATGGCACTGACGTCAGCAGAAAGCGGACTTCAGACCGATCTCTGCTGAAAACGGGTCACAGGAGTGCAAAATGAATTGCACTCCTGTGACCCAGAGGAGAAGCCCAGGCTAAAATGCTCAGGCTGGACTTCTCCTTTTTAATGTTTGTTTGTTTCAATTCATGAAGGAGTTAAATGAGAACTATTTGGCTTCAGTTGGTATGAAATGTATACACAACCTATGTTGTATAATAATAATTACATTACCTATTTAATCTGCAGCCAGGTGTAATTTTCTAAAACTGATAATTGGCCTTCCCCGCAGCTTTGAAAGCAGAGTGGAAATTCTGTACATTGTTTATTTTTAGAGTGTTCTCAGAAATCCTATTCCATGCCCATGTGGTTGGCTCATTGCTTTTTCCATAGGTCTGTGCAAAATGTGAGGTAAAATTTCAGGTATCAACACTGTTGTTAAAGCTGAACTCCTTTGCTCCAAAAAATCATCAGTTAATTATATTCCTCACTAGCCAGAGAGGATATGTGTGCACCAGAAGTCTTTGCAAACCAAGTTCTTATAAAAGTAGTGGTGACCGCATCACTGTACTGCACCTCTTGTGCAGAGAGCAGGGTTATTAGAGGGACCCAGCAGCTCCCGCCCACTACAGACTGCCTTTAGAAAACTACAGGAGGTGAGTGGATAAAAGGCCAGTCACCCTGCACAAGTTAAGGAAGCAGCCGTGGCTAGTCTTAGGCCCTATTCACACTTTGGACCCTTAAGCCACATGACAATTCGCACTACTTTGGTCAGACTTTCATGTGCCTTGAGATCCATTGGACCTCAATGTAAAGTCTCATGAAAGTCGCACCCGCATGATACAGATGTGATTTGGGTGTGACTTTTGTGTGTGGCTTGTAAATGCCGGCAATGTAAAACTCTGTGGGGGTCCCCCCAAAATCCATACCAGACCCTTATGAGTATGCAGCCTGGTAGGTCAGGAAGCTCCCTCTCCTGAATTATTTTAAGTCACATGCCCCATGGGGACAAGGGCCTCTTCCCCAAAACCTTGGCCATTGGTTGTGAGGTCTGCGGGCGGGGCTTATTGGAATCTGGAAGCCCTCTTTAACAAGGGGTCCCCCCTGATCCTGCCCCCCCCCCCTATATGAATTAGTATGGTGAACATAGTACCCCTACCCATTCACCAAAAAAGTTAATAAGGACACTACACAATTTTTTGACAAGTCCTTTTATTTTTAAAAAAATAGAAACAAAATGTCACCTGCTGTAGATCAACAGTCAGTCCTGCCACCACCGCCGACCCGGAAAAAAAATGAACTCCGGCTCCGATTGAAGGCTTTTTGCTGTCTGCCAGTAAAGCCCTCTGACCCCACCCCCTTGTGATGTCACTCCCCGAGAGCATGCTGTGTCGGGGAGGTTACAAGGGGGCGGTGCCACCCAGTGACTTCACCGGATAGACGCCCTCCCCACCTTTAAGAAATGTCGGGCTTTGCTGGCAGACTGGGTGGGAGTTTTGTCGAAGCTGGAGGTTTTTTTTGTGTGTGTGTGTGTGTGTGTGTTTTTTTTTTTTTTTTTTTTCTTTAGTCACGGTGGGCAGTGTGATTGATGATGGATCTAGAGTGGGGGACATGTTTTTTTTTATTTTTTAATAAAGGACTTGTCAAAATCTTGTGTCTTTACTCAGCTGATAAGTCATCGGGTATTAAGGATGCGGCGGCCGGCTTCCTGGCCCACTCCTTTAAAAAAACAGCACAGAATTTGAATCAGTCGATCATTTTGTCGACCGATTCAAATCGTTCTGTGAATTTGGAACTTATTAGAAAATAAAGAAACAAAACTAAACAAATTTTTATGTTCTGCACATGTCTAGTGACTTTGTGGAGCAGAAACAAAACCATCACATTGTTCAAAGCCAAAGACTCGCTCATCAAAAAGTCGCAATGGAAATCGCACAATTTTAAAGTCTCACAAGTGTGAATGGAGCCTTGGTTGCCCATTCACACCAGAATGCGTTCCAAACTCACTGTGTGTGTGTGTGTGTGTGTCAATACTTTACTAAGGACACCTCAAATGCAGATTCCAGTACCATGCGATCCGGCTGCAGTGCTTTTTAAAAGTAGTGCATGCACTACTTTTGGTGCAATTTCAGCCCATCTAAATGATTGGTCTGAAGATTGCACTGAATCGAAGCGCAGTGCGGAACGCATTTATATGCAATTCTGGTGTGAACGGACACTTAATACAGGAAGCTGTTGGGCAGAGGCAGAGTTTCACACTGGATATGCTGCACATATATGGAAGAAATACACAAAGTAAGATTCTAATAAAATTGCACCAAGATTAAAGTAAAATTCCACCTGCCTCAATTTGTATTAAATAAAAAATATAGATCTATATCTCCGAGTTCAGCTTTAAATCTGCGTCATTGAGCCTGTCTTATATATACTGGCCACATGTTTTACCCATCTACAGGGTTTCCAAGATTGTCTTACAATACTGGAACAAATTTAGGCATTAGCAGGCAGGCCCTCCAAAAGGCTGGGAAAATGACAGGAAAAAGTAGGTAAGAATTTAAGACGTAAAAGTTAACTGGATTGCCTTTTGTAGAAGTAAAAATGGAGAAGAGCTTTATTGCTATCAACAGCTACTAGTAGTAATAAGAAATGTTAGAGATGGTCTGTAGAGGAAAACAACCTACAATATATTTTTAAGGAAATTAGAGGTGCATGCACATACTGGAATCAGCTTAAAGTCTGTGGTTGTAGCCAGGTGTTGACCATTCTGACAGGTAAAGCTTCAGCGCATTCTCATAGGGGCCTATCCTTTCTGACTTTTGCATATTTCTCTTTATTAGACCCCTTTCACACTGGGGCAATTTTCAGGCGTTTCACATTGGGGTGGTGCGCTTGCGGGACAAAAAAAAGTCCTGCGAGCAGCATCTTTGGGGCGGTGCGGGAGCAGTGTATACACCGCTCCAGCTATTGAGATCATTGGGCAGCGCTCCCAAAGCTCTTCAGCAGCGGCACTTTTCAGGTGCTTTTAAACCCTTCTTTGGGGTTAAAAGCGCCCTGCTCCCATCTGCACGGCGCCGGTAAAGCGCTGCTAAAACTAGCAGCACTTTACCACGAACGCTAGGGCGGTCTGAGTGTGAAAGTCGCTTTTAATGAGCCATCTATCCAAGTGTAAGGAATGTAGGAGGTTGGAAAGTGTTGGATTTTTTGAAGCTGCTGCAGGTGCCTACCCTACACATCTGCAGCAGTTTGTTTCTGCAGACAGAATCTTTTATTATAATAATAGTTTATTTTATTGCTTTGTTAGAAGGTACGTATTCTTTTGCTGCAGTGTTTGATGCACAGATGCATTGTATAAAATGGGGGGGTTGTAGTGGCGCTTGCAAGCAATGAAGAATAAGCTGATAACAAATTAAAATAACGACTATAATTCCTACAACATAAGAGTGCGTCCATCCCCTGCTGAGGTTAAATAGTGTTCCACTCTAGGTCTTAACCAAAGTTACCACCCAACATCGATGGCTAGATGTGGAAGGTAATGCGAGTGAATAAATACTGAAATCAAATGGACAGATGTGCCTAATGACAGCACAATGTAGATGAGATGCTGGCAATCATCATCAATGAGTATCATGTAATGACTAGAACAATAAAATATACTGTGCAATCAAATCCTTAAAGTGCTTCATCCAAAGAAAGTGCAATGTGCAAATAATCAAAAAATTATAATAAATCAGTGAGAATAAAGTCCAAATTCCTGAAAAAAAATGCTCAATAAAAAACATGCAGGAGAGATCAAAAAACCAAATGAATAGTCCTGCAGTGCAAGTGTCCGTATGAACCAAACACAAGGGTATAAACCAAAAAACGTATTGCGTGTCAATAAAAAATAGGATCTAAAGATAAAAATAACTTAAATATATATATCCAATATATAGATGAGTAAAGACAAAAATGTGAAATAACAGAAAAAATTACTAAATAGCTGTGTGCAGTAATGAAAATTAAAGTCCAAAGTAAATTCAATCATATAAGTGCAAGGTGCATCTGTGCTCCATTCATAAATGAAAAAGTCCACAAGTGGTTAATTCAGTGTAAACTGATGAGTTGTGCCCACATGCTTGTACATACAAAAGGCAGGCTTTCCTCAGTGTAAAGATGTTTGTACCAGCCTCTTACCTTGATGAGGCTTTTACCAAGCCTGTAACAGCAGCTGCTCAGTAACCGTAATACTCCACTCCAGAACGGCTCACAATCTCTCAGCGCTGGCTCTCAAAATGAAACGCAGGGAAGCCTCCATAGCATAAAACCATATGGTAACATTTAATGAAGAAAACAACAACAATTGCACTCACAAACAGTGCTGTTTGAGACAGCGTGTGTCTCCGCTCTGCGGCCGCGAGCGGATGACGTCACCAGCAAACCCTCCGAGTCCTCACGCGTATCGTGACAGCCGACGTCACTTAATCATAGGATGGGATTGCTTTTAATTTGTTATCAGCTTATTCTTCATTGCTTGCAAGCGCCACTACAACCCCCCCATTTATCTGTTACCAGTGCGTGAGCACTATTAGTTGTGGCTGCTGCTCAGTTAATTTTATTATTTATTTTATTTATCCATTTATTGTGCCCGGGTTAGGTTGGTTTGCGCATTATTTCCCCCCCCCCCCTTTTGCATACAGATGCATTGTATGCTACATGTATTAAAGGTTTTTGTGTTTGCATGAGAGATTTTACTCGTAGAGAAAAGTATGCAGTGTGTTTGATTCTTTTATGAGAAATATATGTTAATACATTGGACAACAACTAAACAAATTTAAGAAAATGCAAAAATTGAAAAATGCACAGGTTTTAAATGGCCATACTTTCCAAAAATGCATAAATGTGTACAATGCAGTACAGTAGGCTAGTCATCGACCTGTGCTATATAACAGTCCTTGCCAGACGCTTCCTGCACTGCTTTTCTGTGACGTTACTTACAGGACGCTAGATGTGTATTGTAAATATTGTCTCATGTATAAATGTGTGTGCACTTAAAGCGGTTGTATATCCACAAGTTGTTTTTTTTTTTTTTACACCTGAAAGGCAAAAGGCATAATGAGCTAGTATGCACTGCATACTAGCTCATTATGAAATACTTACCTTGGAACGAGGTGTTGAGAACTTACCTGGTCCACGCCGAGCGAGATGTCATCATGCCTCGGCGTGTCTTCCGGGTATCGCCGCTCCAGCGCTGTGATTTGCTGGAGCGGCAATGTCACTCCCGCGCATGCGCGCGGGAGACTTCATTCCGGCAAGGTCCGGCGGCTACCGGCCCTTTAGCCGAGGATCCCCGCTGCGAGGGGAATATCTCCTAAACCGTACAGGTTTAGGAGATATTCTTTATACCTACAGGTAAGCCTTATTATAGGCTTACCTGTAGGTAAAAGTGGTAGTAAAGAGTTTACTACAACTTTAACGAGTTCCAGTATAAATATTTTTTTTTAAGGTCCAGTTATAAATCTTTGTACTGCCCCTTATCTGAAGATCTTGCACTCAGTTCTCTGTAAAATAGAATTAATGGTGAATTGAAAGGGTAGATTGTAATTACAAAGTTCTGCTTTAGTAAAAATGTTGTATTTGTTTTAGAGTGCAGTGTTGTAGACATATTGTTTTACTTCTAGTCTTTTGACTAAAATGCCATACTAGTTTTGTCCCATTTTCGTCATCTGCAATGGTTCTGGTTTTAGTCATATTTTAGTCAACTAAAATCTCAAATACATACCTGTTAGTCGAATAAAATCATTTTAGTTAACTGAAATAGAATGTGTTTAGTTAAATTGCAATGCATTTAAAAGTTTCTATAGAATTTCCAAACTCATTATATACTCCTGGAATAAAAAAATCAAATGTTATTATTTAGGGTATTAAGGTTTGCACAAACTCAGATACAGATTTAGCCACTCTACTGTCTGAGGAGGCCTGTAATGCTGCACAGTGCTCTGGACAACGGTCTGAGGGGGCCTGTAATGCTGTGCAGAGTGCTGGATAGTGGTCTCAGGTCTGAGGGATGGCTTGTAATGCACAGTGCTCTGGATGCCGGTGGTCACTTATCAGAGAGAGCCTGTAAAATGCTGCACAGTGCTGTATGGTGTGCACAGTGCTGCGGCAAGCTGAGCCAGAAGTGGGAGCGGGTACCTGTCAAAACCAGGGGGTAGACCAGCAAAGCTTTTTGGGTGGAGCTCCCCTTTTAAGGACTTTCCTCCCAGGGAGGTTAAATATTTCCTTGGCTCCCAGTTTGAACTGGTCTGGTTCTGTTCTGTGTTGACAGTAAAGCCATGTACACACGATCAGTTAGTCCGATGAAAACGAAGATGGACTGTTTTCATCGGACAAACTGATCGTGTGTGGGCCCCATCGGTCTTTGTTCAATCTCTGTTAAAAAAATAGAACATGTTTTAAATTCATGCATGCTCAGAATCCAAAGTCGACGCATGCTCGGAAGCATTGAACTTCATTTTTTTTTCGGCTCGTCGTAGTGTTGTACGTCACCGCATTTTGTTACGGTCTGATTTTTGACTGATAGTGTGTAGGCTGATGAAAGTCAGCTTCATCGGATATCCGACGAAAAAATCAATCGAAATAGATTCCATCAGATATCTGATCGTGTGTACAGGGCTTAACTTTGATCCTTTGGAGAGGATTTCTATAGCACGATATAGTGGTGACTGAATTTTATGTTCGGAACCTTGTGCATTAGTTGTGATTGCTTACGACAAGCCTCTGAACCCATTTCTTGCATAAAACTAGGCTAATGTGCAGGGCACGCTGGTTATGTGTGTAGGACACTGGCGAGACATCTAAAGAATCAACTAATTTCCTTACCCTTTAAGAGAGGTTGCCTCTTCTTGACACTGTCATTAGCATGCACTGGAAGACAAAATGTGGTCTTGTCTGAACAGAATGATTAGGGGAAACCCACTCTTCTTTTATCTGGTTTGGCAATAAGTACTTGTAATCCTTCTGAATCCCTCTCAGGCTGTAGGGCCCAAAGCCAAAGGCCTGCTAGACCTCTGTTAAGCCTTCTGCAATAAGATGCAGATTCGTACATCAGGATGTGTCTTTGGTTGCTGTGCCATCTTGGTCTTTGAGTGCTTAAAAATACCCTTTTAGCTCACAGGCTAACCTCTTGTGTATGGCATCTTTCAGCTGCCCCTTCCCATGTCTTCTGTGCTACTAGACATAGTCGTGTCCCTGGTGCTTCCCTGGGTTCTCCACACATTGGGACGCTTTGTTCCTATTCCTAATGGGAATTTGTCTTTTTAGAAGTTTTTCTCTACAGGCATTCTCATTAACCCATTCAGGGGAATTCTTGAAAAATGTTGAATCCCTTGCAGTACTAGGAACCCCTCAGTATTTCTTCTCCCCGGAGGGATCATCTGCTACTGCTCCTTATCCTTACAGGGACCTGATCATCAGTGTTTTTCAAAGATGTTTGTACATGATGCACTGGACCATATGTCCACCCTAGTGCTTTTTCTTGGCATGTCCATTGTGGCACATTGAGATCTTCCTTGAAGAGGTTCACTCTACTTTGTATATCTCTTAGAGAAAGTGGATGTCTGGCCGGGCATATTTATTGTTTTTGAGAGCCTTCCTTTCTTGGTTCAAGTGTCAAAAAGTATAAAGCTTGGGCCTTTTCTTTTCCCTTATACATTTTGATCATGGGAAAAGTGATCTGGTTGTTGACATATGTTGTCTGGTCAGTTTCTTCTTCATCTGTTACATTGCTCCACCTGTTTGTTTTGGATTGTGGCTTTCAACGTTTCTTTGCCAGTGTCCAGTCCTCCTGAAGGTAGTAGCATACGACTGTTTCTGAATTCCTGTTTCATTTAATAGACTTGAAGAATTGGATGTTGCAGTAAGCAAAAAAATATATAGAACAATATAATGAACATTTTTTTTGGGCATGTACATCATGGAGCAGTCTTTCATGACATTTTAACCACAGAGATACCCTTGAAATTTTAATGTTTTGGGAAATCACTACAATCTTTAGCTTGGTCTCACTGTACATTTGTGTGATCAATAAGTTGAAGAAAGATGAGGAATGAAAATGGGGAATGTGACATGCTTGGCGTTTTTTACAGCCAAGCAGTTTGTTAAAAAAAAAAAACTTGCTTTGTACAAAAATATGAACAATAAATCAAACAAAATATATTGACAAGAAAATAGGGCCCCCCCTATACTGACTGGTAAATAATGGTAGAAAGGCCCCTGTGCAGACAGCTAAAAACACCAGTGGTATCAGTGGCTACCTATGAGCAGAAAGGTGTTACTGGTTCAATCGATCAATCCAGCGTTGCTCAAGGAACTCCTAACAAAAACTCTGGAGAAGCCCTTGGGTTTTACACAAAACATTTGGCAAACGTTGCCATAGTGTCTTTGAAATCTGGCCATCAAAAGCTGGGGGAGGAAGCTTATGAGGGTAACTTCAGTTTTCAGGTAAAGGTCCACTTTAAACTTTACAAATATATAATTCTGGTTTGAAATTCGAAAGATGTACATATCTGTGTTAGTTTGTAATGTATGGTATATGTTTTTATTTTGTAGGTTGAGCTTAAATTCCCAGCACCTAATAAACCTGGAAATTATCAATACACGTTATTTTTAAGGTCTGATTCTTATATGGGTTTGGATCAGATTAAACCTTTGAAGGTAAAGTAGTCTATTTTTGTATTTATTTTAAAATAGAGAATTGACTATGATATTTGATATAAGGTATGCATTACCAAGTTAATTTCCAAACAAAATGTAGTTATGAAATGAAATACGATTTCTCTATTATCCATTTGAGATTTGGGGTCATGGCTTGATGATTAAGAAATGGGACATTAGGCATATAGAAAACTGAGGGCCAGCCCCCTTGAGGCTATAGCCCCTACCACGTCACACCTGCCTGGTTTGCTTAGCATCTTTAGGAGACTGGATGTTACTTTCTGCTACTTTTTTTTGACTGAATTGTAAGATTTATTTCAGGCTATTAGTAGATTCAGACCGGTTATTGGTAGGGGTGTAACGGATCGTCACCGATCCGTGATCCGAACGGGCCACCCCGTTCGGATCGGCACACCCCGTGATCCGCGGAGCGCTCCGGAGCCTAGGCCTAGGAAAGTCCCCGGCTTCGGCCTAGCTCCGGAGCGGCGGCCAGTCTGCTTGCCAGAGCCCAGCGTGACACGCCTCCCCGGGGAGGCGTGTCACGCTGTGCACTGGGCTCTAGCAAGCTGAATGGGAATGTTAGCAGTGAAGCACTGGTGTGAGAGGAGGGGGGGGGAAAGGGGGAAAAAAAGAGCACAATAACAATTCACAGGGGTGGATTAAAGAGGAAGCAGGTGAGGCTGTTTGGGACTTAAAGTACAATCTTGATGTTTTTACAGCAAAAAAATATATATATATTTTGCTGTAAAAACATCAAGATTGTACTTTAAGTCCCAAACAGCCTCACCTGCTTCCTCTTTAATCCACCCCTGTGAATTGCTATTGTGCTCTTTTTTCGGATCAGCAAAAAAAAAAAAAGGTTCCTTTTTTTAATTGGTCCAAAAAAAAAAATATATATATATATATATATATATATATATATATATATATATATATATATATATATATATATATATATATATATATATATATATATATATATATATATATATATATATATATATAAAAAAAATTTTTTTTATATATATATATATATATATATATATATATATATATATATATATATATATATATATATATATATATATATATATATATATATATATATATATATATATATATATATATATAAAAATTTTTTTTGGACCAATGAAAAAACGGACCCTTTTTTTTTTTTTTTTTTTTTGCTGATCCGATCCGTGACTCCTGATCCGAGGATCGATCCGATCCGTGAGTTTTTTGCTCTGTTGCACCCCTAGTTATTGGAAATAATTGAAGTTAGCCAAGAGTTTAGACTTTTCCAGTTAATTAAGTATACTGGTGTTCTCTCTGTGATGGGCATGCATTCTGCAGTGAAACCCCATCTGTATTCCTGTTGGCAAAGTACTGTGCTTCATGTCACTCCAGTATACCTTAAGATTCCGTGCAGAGTTATTGGTACCAGAGCAGTGACGGTTCACCTATCCCTAAATCACCGATGTTCTTTTAGCCCAAGTTGTTAGTATTTTGGATTTTTTGATGGGTGAGCAGAAGCCAGTGGATGGATCGTCATAGAGGGGTAGGCGACATTGGACAGTTAGTAAGGTGGAAGAGTCTAGCAGCAGCATTCATAATGGACTTACGGGGGGATAGTCTTTGTAAAGGTAAGACAGAGAGGAGGGGAGTTGCAGTAGTCAAGGCGAGAGATTACCAGGGAGTTAATTAGAAACTTTTGTGGTGTTGATGGGGGGGCGTATTTTGGAGATGTTGCGGAGGTTGAGACGTTAAGATTTGAACAGTGAGTGGATTTGGAGTCCAAAAGGCTTGTTCAGGATTATACCGAGCACCCTGGCAGCGATATAACCCTGGGTTGCTTAATTTAAAAAAAAAAAAGAAAAATCTTTTGTTGTGCTACTTTTTAGGTTTTCTGTTTATATGACTAACTTTACTTTATAGTCAGTTTTGGGCTATTATTTACCTTGCATATGGCCAAACTGCCTGCCCACAAGTTGGCTTGGAAGGAAACCTTTCCCTAAAAAATAGCACAAAGTTCTCTCATTAAGCATTGTATAGAGCTAACCGTTTGCTCATTTCCATAGCTGGAAGTTCATGAAGCTAAACCAATACCAGAAAATCACCCTCAGTGGGATACTACCATAGAAGGCGATGATGACCAAGGAGATAGTGAAGGCTTTGAAGAAAGCTATGAAGAAGAGGAGGAAGATGAGGAAGATGATTAAACTAAGAAGGCAAAGAAAGGACTTCTCAGATTTGCACATGGTCATCTATTGGATATTGCAGCTATTCCATTCACCAGAGCCACAGCCTTGAAGTTTTTCAAGAAGTCAGTTTTAGTTAGTGTTTTGTATTGTTTGGTTTTACTCAAACAGACCCTTGCTTAGGGCTGAGGCCTAATGGATTTCTAAAGCCATTTAGTGCCCTTGGCTCATTTAAAAATATCTGTTTTGGTAAATTACAATGTCTGCGGTCAAAAACTGCTAATTTTTGCACATCAAGAGATCTTTTAAAAATATCTCCTGAGTTTAATCCAGAACTTGATTAAATTGATAATTCCATTTCAGTTGCATATTTCTCCTCCATCCGCTGACTTATTTCGTTTATTTTTTATTTTTTGGTGAAACACGCCATAAAAATGTATATTGCCAGGGTGTTTATATAGTATATAACACTAATACAATGTTTGAAAATATTTTCTTTTTTGAGAAAAAAAAAATCTTTTTAGCAGACAAAATATTTATCATTACCACTAGCAAGTCAATGCAAACGGGGATTTGGTAAAAGAGTGGCTGTACAGGTAATGGGACCGCAAGTGGCCGGAATGTTTGTGGTCTTAATGCAAAGATACTTTTTATCTTGAGCTGTGAGGGGCTAAATACTTCTGGAAAGTGTTATCATGTGGATAAGATTTGTGGCTGTAATAAGAAAAGACACACCAGCCTTCATCGTGGGGGATGTGATATTTTTAAATTATGTATAAAAGAAAAAAAAAACATATTACTTTTATGACCTCTTAGTCTTCAGATCAGTGCCAAGCTCCTCTGTCTGTCCTGATGCTGTGACATCTACATTTGGAACATTTGTGCAATTTTGTTTTCTGTGTAGGTTCACTTGGCTTTCTACTGAAATTTTAGGAGCGGGGCTGCACAGACATGGTTAGCTTGTATAATACTCAATAAACCAGTACACCATTGATGACTGTTTTGCATTTGTAATAGTGTATACCTCCTTTGGCCTCCCATTGGGGGAATAATTTTCTAAATATTTGCTATTAAACTGTATATAATTAGCATTTCAGGTGGTCCGTGATCCTGTATAACATACCTGTTACTCTGAGACAGGTTTTTCATATTGCTGAAATGGGGAATTATTCAAATAACTGTAAAAGATACGAGTCAAACTTTCTTTGAAGAGATATTGTATTGTTCCTGTGTTGCACACACCAATGGAACTTGTGGCAAGTCACATGCACTTTTTGCCCATTACATTTTCGTGGGCAGACTCCGTTTCGAAAATAAATGCCATGTTTTTGAAAATGGGTTGTCACTTTAAATGCAAAATGGCATTGCGAAAGTCTTTGTAATGCAATGGTTGTGAATAAAATTTCAGAGGTTAACTGGTACTTGTTTGTTATTATTATTATTATTAAGTGCCAGACAAGGATTATTAAGGTAGGTGCATTGGGCTTCAGTTGCCTATTCAGTGCCAACGATAGTGGCTTCTTTAACCATTTGAGTGCCTGGGCCTCCCCCCCCCCCCCCCCCCCCCCCTGATCCCCATTCAGCTCCAGAACATTTTGTTTTCCTTTCTGCACATTATACCCTTGGTATATCTACCTAATCTATTATACATTTGGGGATTTTTTTTTCAGGACAAACATGGCTTTAACTTGGTAACAGATTTGGATACAAATATTTTATCCCTGTTTATTTGGAAATAAATCGCAAACAATTTGAAAAAAAAGCATTTCATGTAATTTTTTTTCTAATGTTAAGTATTTGTAATATTCAAACCCAAAAATGTACACTAAAATATATAATCTACAAAATCTGTGGATGACCATATTACATTAGTGAGACATGTGTTTCATAACAGAATGCTTAACATTAACGTATGAATTTTATTTAAGGAGAGTTTATTTATTTATTTTTTTCTTTATTCTACATCGCAACACATGCAGGGGAAAAATTAATGCGTGTAAACTGTTAGTGTAACACCAAGATTTCAATCTATAAATGTTTGAGAAACATTAATAGTGTTGCCATCGTAGTAACATTTTGTAACAGGATTCAACAGTGCTGTGTTGATAGATATCGTCAACACGTTATTTGCAATATCTTCTAACAGGTCCCATTGAGTGTTAAGTTCTCTCTCCCAGTGCTCCATGTAGGAAAGCTTATGTTCGGATCCTATTAGGAGGCTGTATAGTATGGAAATGCGTCCCTTCACTGGCTCTCTAGAGAGGAACTCTCAAATGAAGTCAAGGATGAAGGACGACATTTTTTTTTACGTTTTTTCCTTTGATGTACAAGGTAGGCTGATTGTATCTGAATAACTGATAAAGGTAGATTCAGTTTACTTTTGAAATAAGCCATAACATGCATAATATCTTTCGATATAAAGTTTTCTCTGCATCAGTCCTTTAGCCACAAACTAAAGAAGTGTGGAGATAAGCCTGCCTGGGATAAATTCTGCATTATTGAACAAATGAGTTAACGGCATATGGGGTAAACAGAGACTTTCACCTGACATCTGTCCCAAACTACTAGTGAGTAGGACACAACCTACTGGGCATCCACATCAGGGCTACTAGTGCCTTGACATGACATGCTACCCCTTGACATTTTCCACATTTTGTTATGTTGCAACCAAATTTATAAATGGTATTTTTGGGGATGTGTCTACCAGCTTTGCACATCTAGAGAGTGAAACTTGTGCCCATTCTTCTTTGCAAAATAGCTCAAGCTCTGTCAGATTCTCAGTTGGCTTTAAGTGAAGGTAAATTGGGTATCTGGTACTCCAGAAGGCAATGCCTGTAGTTTGTAATAATGTAAATTAGATTTTTCAGTCTTTAGGTAAAAACAAAGTTTAACCACGGTAAGGGAGTGATTTGAAAAGAGGAAGCCATCCTCAGAATGTGTCCAGCAACTCTGCAAAACATAAAAAGCGGGGGGGGGCTCTCTAAGTGTAGTACTAAAACAGTATCATTTATTGCACAACATTAAAAAACACTTACAAGATATACGTGGGAGCTGCACGACATCACACTTGAACCTTTCCCAGCTACCTGGATTGTGCAAGGAACCTGTGGGATGCAGTATAACTGCCAGGACTACATACTTGTGATGAGCATGACTCCCACTTAGATCTTGTAAATGTTTTTAATCTTGTGCAATAAATGACTTTTTATACTACACTTAGAGAGGCGTGTGTCCGTCCAAAAGCCATCTTTCCTTCAACTCTGACCAGCTCCCCTTTCCCTCCTGAAGAAAAGCAGGTGCCACCACCATGCGGGGATAGTGGTCTGGGTGATGTGCAGTGTTAGTTTTCCGCCGCACATAGTGTTTTGCTTTTTGGGCCAAATAATATTTTAGTCTTATCTGACCAGAGTACCTTCTTCTGCATGTTTGCTGTGTCCCCCACATGGCTTGTGTCAAACTGAAAAATGGACTTCTTATGGCTTTCTTTCAACATTGGCTTTCTTCTTGCCACTCTTCCATAAAGGCCAGATTTGTGGAGTGCATGACTAATCGTTGTCCTCCAGAGTTACCATGGGCATCTTGGCTGCTTCTCTAATTAATGCTTTCCTTGCCCAGCTTGTCAGTTTAGGCAAACAACCATGTCTTGGTAGGTGTGCAGTTGAGCCATACTCTTTCCATGTTTTAATGATGGATTGAACAGTGCTATGTGAGATGTTCAAAGCTTGGAATATTTTTTTTATAACCTAACCCTGCTTTTAAACGTCACAACTTTATCCCTGACGTGTCTAGTGTGTTCCTTGGCCTTCATGATGCTGTATGTTCACTAAGGTTCTCTAACAAACCCAGAACAGCTGTATTTATTCTGAGATTAAATTATACATAGGTGGACTCTATTTACTAGTTGGGTGACTTCTGGAGGCATTTGGTTCTACTAGATTTTAGTTTCGGGTATCAGAGTAAAGGGGGCTTAATACAAATACATGCCCCACTTTTCAGATATATAAAAAAAAAAAAATGTAAACCATTTATAATTTTCCTTCACAATTCTGTGCCACTTTGTGTTGGTCTATCACATAAAATCCCAATAAAATACATGTATGTTCTTGGTTGTAACATGACAAAACATGGAAAATTTCAAGGGGTATGAATAGTTTTTCAAGGCACTAAATAGGGCCCACTGGGGAAAATAAAGCTTCTATAGCAACCCATTGTGGAGTTGGGCCATTAATGGGGGTGTGTGCCAATTGAGCAATTTGTGCTGCCTAATGATCTGTAGTAAGGATGGGGATTCCCAGGCCACCCTTAGTTTAGGAGCATACATATTCTTTTTAATTCTGGGTCTCTTGCTAGCCCAGATAAAAGCACAAATGCCTTGTTGAAGCTTTAGTGATTCTCTCTTGGGGATCTGGATAGCAACATTTCTGAATGTAGAATTCTGGGAAGCACGAAGGGGTTGAATGAGATCTGATCTGAGCAAGATCTTTCAAAAGTCGTTTGAATGGAGGCCGAAACAACTAATCGATTATGAAAATAGTAAATCGATTCATTTCATAATCGATTGATCGGCCAGTAACATAATGGGTCTAGAAAGATGAAAATTAGCCCTTTATAGTACAAAAAAGAGCAAATAATCACTACTGTTAATACGATTTTTTTTTTTTTTTGTACATTCGCGGAATTAAAGAATGTTTAAAATTTTCACTTGCTTTTAACATTCAGTTTTAAAATGAATGTAATTTCTTTCTTTTTTTTAAATCAGAAAAAATGTTTATTGTGCCAGTAAAAATAAAGTACAAAATACGGACCATAATAACAAAAGTCACATATAAAAGCAAGAGAAAACACACACATCCGAACCATACCATAGTGACACCAAAATTACAAACCAGACACATAGTGATGTTATAAAAGTTTAGACAGTAATCGGCAAGCATAAACAGCCTCACCCCCCCCCCCCCCCCCCACACCCATCCCCACATGAGGCCAACGGGCAACAACTTAAACCCTGCACCCCACAGTCTACCTACTTAGTTAGATCCACTACCCACCATTAGCCAAAGTATTATGCCTAACACATAGTCCTTATGCAAAATGCATTACGATCAAAGCAAGATCTTCCTCTCGGATAGAAAAAATCCCTCAAACTTGCAACAACCGAGTCAAAACCAGTCTCGGAGGAGCCAAACCAGGGGTTTCCAACCAGGGCTGCCAGATATAGAAATACAGCCCGGAAATGTAATGCTAAGTATGGTACTCCCGTATAAGGATGAAATTAACCTGTTCAATCCATTGCTTCTTGGTCGGAACATGCGGGGACAACCAGAATCTAGCCACCAACTTTCGTAAGTATAAAAGTCTGATCACTGCGATATTGATTTGGTGAGGGTAGATTTCTTCATCCACTGCCCCCAATATACATATTAAGGGGTCCAAAGGGAACACTTGGAACACAGAGGAAATAACCTCAGTAACATTACCCAAAAATCAGTGCAGCTTAGGGCAGCGCCACATCAAATGAATAAGCGATCCCTCCTCCCCGCAGTGTTTGGGACATCCCTTCTTCCCCAACGGAACAGTTGAATAGGTGTGCGATAGGCCCTATGTAGCAAAACAGGTGGGACAACCTATGAGATTGCGAAACAGAGGTAAGAGGTCCAGCTTGTAAACATTAGTCCCATGTTTCACCACTAATAATTCCCAGGTCCTCCGTCTACCCTCTCCTCCACGGAGAGGGTAGACGGTCGATAAAAGAGTAGAAAAGATATGGGATATTAGGCCTTTTTTGTCCTTACCAAAAAATATATCTTATCAAGTGGTGACTAGACAATTGGAGAACAGAAATCTGACCCTGGGCCTGCAAGGCGTGCCGAAGCTGCAAGTATCTATAGAATTGCTGTCTAGGGAGGCCAAATTCGTCCTGTAATTCCTGAAATGATTTGAGTATATTTTGGTGATATATCTGGGCAATCCTGTAGATACCAGCCAGTCTCCAGGATAGAAAACCATCTAACTTAGACACTTCTACTAAATTGGGGTTATCCCACAGCGGAGTCTCCGCAATAAATCCTGAAATATGCAAATTAGACCTTACCATGGACCACAGCTTCCGAAGGAGAACCACGGTAGGCGCCGCCTGCGGCAGGTGAGGAAACCCCGCCTCCAAACACGCCAAAACCAAAGTATTCCTAGACCCCATACGCAACAGAGTGTCAATAGAGTCAAATTCATTGATACACCCCATTCCACATAAATTCTGTAACTGGGAAGCAAAGAAATAAAATTTGGGGCTAGGGACTGCAGCTCCTCCTTGATCCTTACCATATTGTAATGTAGAAAGCCGAATGTGGGCAGTTTTTCTTTTCCAAATTAAAGATCTAAATAATGTATCTATCCGAGTGAACCACCTACGAGGTATCCACTGGGGAGAGTTGTGCATGATATATAAAAGTTGAGGGCCCCACACCATCTTGAGTAGATTTATTCTACCTATGACTGAAAGCGGAAGTTTACATGAATGTAATTTCTGAACAAAAACCATACACAGTCTGAAAATTTCTTTGACCAAGAAGTTGCCCATTTCTAAATTTTCTCCTTACTGTGGTTGAAAGCTAGCGTTGATTTGACCCCACTGACGATTAGAAAATCGGACAAACGTTCTTAAAATCTATATATATATATATATATATATATATATATATATATATATATATATATATATAGTCCTGATCAAAAGTTTAAGACGACTTGAAAAATGGCAAAAAATCTTATTTTACATTGTTGGATCTTAACAAGGTTCCAAGTAGAGCTTCAACATGCAACAAGAAGAAATGAGAGTGAGACAAAAGATTTTTTGAGCATTCAATTTAATGAAAACAACGAATAAACTGAAACGGGCTGTTTTTCAGCTGATCAAAAGTTTAGGACCACACCTCAAAAAAAAAAACGAAACCCCCCCCCCCCCCCCCAAAACAGAAATCCAACTTCCAAACATGAACTCAGTAATGAGTAGCTCCGCTGTTATTGTTGATCACTTCAAAAATTTGTTTCGGCATGCTTGATGCCTCGCGTTTCCATGAGGTGAGTGGGAACATTTCTCCAAGTGGTGAAGACAGCCATCTGCTGTCTGGAACTGTTGTCCATTTTTGTAAACTTCCCTTGCCATCCATCCCTAAAGGTTCTCAATTGGATTTAGATCAGGGGAACACGCAGGATGGGCCAAAAGAGTGATGTTATTCTCCTGGAAGAAGTCCCTTGTCCTGCGGGCATTGTGTACTGTAGCGTTGTCCTGTTGAAAAACCCAGTCGTTACCACACAGATGAGGGCCCTCAGTCATGAGGAATGCTCTCTGCAACATCTGGACATAGCCAGCGGCCGTTTGACGCCCCTGCACTTCCTGAAGCTCTATTCCACTGAAGGAAAAAGCACC
Source organism: Rana temporaria (assembly GCF_905171775.1). Taxonomy (NCBI): domain Eukaryota; kingdom Metazoa; phylum Chordata; class Amphibia; order Anura; family Ranidae; genus Rana; species Rana temporaria. Next base: position 262,163,593 of record NC_053492.1, on the reverse strand, counting down.
CCAGACCATTATGGCGCCCCCTCCACTGTGGCGCGTAGAAAACATCTCAGGTGGGATCTGCTTGTCATGCCAGTAACGTTGGAAACCATCAGGACCATCAAGGTTAAAAAAAATTCTCATCAGAGAATAAAACTTTCTTCCACCTTTTGAATGTCCCATGTTTGGTGCTCTCTTGCAAAGTCCAAACGAGCAGTTCTGTGGCGTGCAAGGAGACAAGGTTTTTGAAGACGATTTTTGTTTTTGAAGCCCTTCAGTCTCAGATGACGTCTGATGGTTATGGGGCTGCAGTCAGCACCAGTAAGGGCCTCAATTTTGGTCGAGGATCGTCCAGTGTCTTGACGGACAGCCAATTGGATCCACCTGCTCAGTGCTGGTGAAATTTTGTTGGGTCTTCCACTTGACTTTTTTGTTCCATAACCCTCAGGATCATTTTAAGAAATTCCAAATGACTATCTTACTGCGTCCCACCTCAGCAGCGATGGCGTGCTGTGAGAGACCCTGCTTATGCAGTTCAGCAACCCGACCACGTTCAAAAAGGGAGTTTTTTTGCCTTTGCCATCACAACGTGTGACTACCTGACAGACAATGACAATGAATCCACATCTTTGCACAGATTTGGCCTTTTAAAGGCATGTGGTCCTAAACTTTTGATCAGCTGAAAAACAGCTCGTTTCAGTTTATTCGTTATTTTCAATTAATTGAATGCTCAAAAAATGTTTTGTCTCACTCTCATTTCTTCTTGTTGCATGTTGAAGCTCTACTTGGAACCTTGTTAAGATCCAACAATGTAAAATATGATTTTTTGCCATTTTTCAAGTGGTCTTAAACTTTTGATCAGGACTGTGTGTATGTGATATATATATAGATAGATATATATATAGATATATATATATATATATCTATATATATATCTATCCATCTATCACAATCTATTCTGTCTGTTGTTCTCAGTGGATTAGAGATTTTGCTCCCTAACCATATAGTTGGCTATTTATATTTACCATTGCATATAGATATTTAAGAATAATTTTTTTTTTTACTTTACATATTAACAACATTTTATATACCACACCTTTTTAAGGTTTATTAACTGATTAATCAAAACAATCGTTAGTTGCAGCCCTAGTTGGAATAAAGGTGGGTAGTTGCATGGTATAGCGTATGTAATGAGAGCCTCGGGTGTATCACTAAGTATATGAGAGATTTAGGGGCCCATTGGAATAAAAAATTATCTTGAATTAATGTGACTGTGGAAGAAGGAAAGTTAATATTTAAGGCCATTAATTTTGTTTTTATTCATTGCAAGTACTGATATCAAGGAAATGAAAGTCAAGAGTTTAAGTAAATTAGGGATGATTATGTGGGTTAAGGTGATATACATTAACACACTGTCCACGAAGACTGCGCCTTTGTTTCTGAGAATCATCTGTGATTCCTATATCAGGATCACTGAGAATGACAAAGGCTAGTGGTTCCATTGCAATAGCAAATATTAACCACTTAAGTCCCGGACCAAAATGCAGCTAAAGGACCTTGCCCCTTTTTGCGATTTGGCACTGCGTCGCTTTAATTGACAATTGCGCAGTGGTGCGACGTGACTCCCAAACAAAATTGGCGTCCTTTTTTTTTTTTCCACAAATAGAGCTTTCTTTTGGTGGTATTTGATCACATCTGCATTTTAAATTTTTTGTGCTATAAACAAAAATAGAGCGACAATTTTGAAAAAAAATGCAATATTTTTTACTTTTTGCTATAATAAATATCCCTCAAAAATATATAAAAAAAAGTTTAGGCGATACGTATTCTTCTACCTATTTTTGGTAAAAAAAATCGCAATAAGCGTTTATTGGTTGGTTTGCGCAAAATTTATAGAGTTTACAAAATAGGGGATCGTTTTATTGCATTTTTATTTAAAAAAAATGTTTTTTACTACTAATGGCGGCGATCAGCTATTCTTTTCGTGACGGCGACATTATGGCGGACAGTTCGGACAATCTTGACACATTTTTGGGACCACTGTCATTTTCACAGCAAAAAATGCATTTAAAATGCATTGTTTACTGTGGAAATGACAGTTGCAGTTTGGGAGTTAACCACAGGGGGCGCTGAAGGAGTTATGTTTCACCTAATGTGTGTTTACAACTGTAGGGGTGTGTGGCTGTAGGAGTGATGTCATTGATTGTGTCCCCCTATAAAATTGATGACACGATCGATTGCAGCCGCCACAGTAAAGAACGGGGAAGCTGTGTTTACACATGGCTCTCCCCCCGTTCTTCAGCTCCGGGGACCGATCGCGGGACCCCAGCAGCGATCGGGTCCCGGAGCGTGCCATTCTGCCGATGTATATGTGCAGGAGGCGGTCCTTAAGTGGTTAAAGGATACAAGGGACATATCCTAGTCTTGTTCCACTCTAAATGGCTATTGGGTCTGATTTGTAGCCTGTGAGTGAGGTTTGTGCTGTTGGAGTGTGGTAGGACTTGCAGTATTCCAAGAGGCCGAACCCCATAGTTTGTAGCGCAAAGAATAGGTAGTTCCAAAATCGGCTATCAAACCTCTTCACCTCATGTGAAAGGGACTGGGAGCATAGCCTGTCTGGGCATTTGGGGTGCCCCAAAGTAAGTGAACCGCTGAGATTAACCACTTAAAGTGGTTGTAAAGGGAGAAGGTTTCTTAAAGCAGAGTTCCACCCAAAAGTGGAACTTCTGCTTTAATCACTCCTCACCCCCTTACATGCAACACACTGCAAAGAAAGATTCCGGCCTGTTCTTGGGCCAAACACCTGCCACAAATGCAGACCTTTTAAATAACCTAGCTAGGATTGCTAGCACACCTACCTAGACCCACCCAGTAAAGGACACACCCACCAGTGTAATTGATTCCGTCTTTTCATGTAGGCCTCAAGTGTGCACACCTGTTCATCAGGAATGAACGCTCTTCACAAATTAAAGAATACATCCGCATAGATATCTGTGCAGGGTAAACCTCAAAATAACAAATGTCCAAGGCTCTGGCCATGATCTGTGATCCCAAAAATCTCCAAATTAAACTTGTGCGTTGGAGGGTACAAAACAGGAAATTACAACTTTGTGAGGGCTGGTTCACACAAATTGGTGACAGAGTGCATTCACCATTCATCATCGGCATACAATATTAAAATATGTGCGCACGATAACACCAGACTTCTACATGAACACATACAAGATTTGCATTATATGCAAATACAGCCACGCACGTTTGCCGGGACAGCACATCTGGGCACTCACACACATGCGCAGAACATCCAGTGCACAGCCAGCTTATTTAAGCTATGTATGCCGTGCTTCCAGAAGGCAGCTGTGGGACACAGAGCAGGCTCTGAACCAGGCATTTGCAGCGGTTCATTTCTCCTTCTCCATTTCTCACCGGGTGTTGCTTGGCAGGATTGTTGCATAGGGGCTTGGTGAGCCCTATTAAAGGGTCTCCCTTCTGAGGTGTGTTAATACCACACCCAGTTACTCTTTTTTTGGCTTGTAAATGTCTTCAAAAAAGAGGAGCGGGGTAACACTACAGGGAAGGGCACACCTATGTCGTCGGTATCTCCTGATGAACCTATTTGTACCCCTGGTATTGTATCTCCTGAAAGACCAGAGGCTTCCGGGCAATCTGAGCCACTGTGCCTATCTGGTATTGTGCCTACAGTCAATGCTGCTGCTTCACTATTTATCACCAAGGATGAACTAACCTCAGCCCTAGCTGGGTTAGAGCACAGGGTGGCAAGAAGCGTTGCATATCCCACTCCCCTGAACCTCCTAGTTTGGAGCAGGAATGGGTTGAGGTTGGCAGAAGAGCTAAAAGTTTAGGATTCTGTGGAAGTCCTGGCGCATGAGTCTGCCTCTGAGCAATTTGGACAAGAAGCCAAGTTGATGTCTGCCTCTTAGTCGCAGAGGCTTTTGATCCAGTCTCTTACCGAGATGGTTCGTTCTGCCTTTAAGTTGCTTCTTGCAGAGGTCACTGAGCCTCCCTGGTCCTCTTTGGGGTCCCTGAGGTCTCTTCAGGCCGCACAGGCTTTCCCTTTATACCCACTGTTGGAATAGGCGATGTATGCTGATTTGGAGCATCCTGACAGGAGTTTTGTTAGTCCTGGGAGGTTTTCCCTTTTATATCCCATGGATGAAGAAGAGTAGCATGCCAGCTGTAGATGCAGCAGTCTTTCTTAAACAGGAACTTAACTTGTCCATAGATAACGCACAGGGTTTGAAAGACCCTGTTGACAAGAAACTGAAGTCATTATCACTTTTCTTTGGCCATTGCCAACAGGGCGCTAGAGCCAGGGGCAAGCTGCAAGGCCAAGGCCAGAATAAGCCCTGGGTCCAAAGCTCTTCTAAGCCCAGCACTAAGCCCTCCTTTTGAGGGGACGCCTCTACTCTATCAGGTGGGATGAAGGCTGCTGCACTTTGCTGACATTTGGAGAACAGTGGTTTAGGACGAGTGGGTCACCTTGACTATATCCTGCAATTACAAGCTGAAGTTATGGGGGGTTCCCCCTCAGAGGTTTCCAAGATCCAGCGGATCCTCCAAAAATAAACTTACTGTTTCAGACACTACATCATTTAGTGCATTAAGGAGTGATTCTACAGGTTCCTGTATCCGAAAAGGGGTGCCTTTTTATTCAAACCTGTTTACGGTTCAAAAACCAAATGAGGACACAGGCCCATTTTGGATCCAAGATCCCTGAACCAGTATTTACTAATCCAGTCCTTTTCGGATGGAGTCTGTCCACTCAGTTGTAGCCTTGCTCCAGATGGGAGACTTTCTAGCCTCCATTAATATAAAGGACGCGTACTTACACATACCTATCATTCAGCCTCATCGAAGGTTCCTGCGGGCTTTGGGCTTGCCACAGCTTCCTGGGTGTTCACAAAGATCCTATCAGCAGTACTGGGTCTTTTAAGGGCCCAAGGAATCTTGGTGCTTGGGTATCTGGATGACTTCCTGCTCAGAGATCACTCACTACAGGCTCTAGAACAGAGCATAACCTGCACAGTGTGGTATTAGGCTGGGTCATAAATCCTGAAGTCAGATTTTGAGCTGGTCTCATGACTGAAGTATTTAGGTCTGATCCTAGATATGGTCCAAGCAAGGGTATTTTTTGCCACCCTGAAGAATCAGGTGTGTCAGATAAGGAGCACCAGACAACCCTCTATTCGGCTCTGTATGAGTCTTCTAGGAAGAATGGTGTCCTTCGAGGCAGTGCCCTATGCCCAGTTCCATTCCAGGCCTATACAAGACATCTTGGCTTGAAACAGGAGAGGACAAGCCATGGATTATCCAATGTTCTTATCTCCTCAGGCACACTTAAGCCTAAATTGGTGGTTGCAGGATCAGAATCTGCGTAAGGGAAGATCCTTCCTCCTGGTAACTTGGAGATTACTGATCACAGATGCCAGCCTCTTAGGCTAGGGAGCGACACTAGAGGGGCTCACAGCTCAGGGGAAACGGTCAAGGACAGAACAGATCCTGCCTGAGAATGCTAGAAAAGCTGTCACTAGGAAAATCTATCATAAGGTCTGGAAGACTTATATTGCTTGGTGTGAAGCCAGAAAATGGTATCTTCGGGAATACGTGATTGGGAGAATTCTTTCCTTTTTCTACAGTCAGCTGTGGAAATCAGATTGGCTTTGAGTACAATCAGAGGTCACATTTCGGCCCTGTCAGTATTCTTCCAAAGGTCTTTAGCCTCCCATTTGCTGGTCCAAACCTTTAGGCAGGGGGCAACTCATTTGCTCCCCCCCCCCCATTCTGTTTTACAGAAACAATTATTTGAGCCCGTCAAGGAAATTAGACTTGCTCTCATGCAAGCTAGCCTTCCTGGTGGCCATCACCTCGGCTATAAGGGTGTTGGAGTTGGCGGCCCTTTCATGCTGAGAACCATACTTGATCCTTCATCACGCCAGGGTCGTGTTAAGACCTGTTCCATCCTTTTTGCCAAAAGTGGTGTCAGCCTTTCATTTAAATCAGGACATTAATTTGCCTTTTTTCTCTCAGCCTCATTCGGTGGAAGAGACTACTGCATTCCTTGGACGTTGTTCAGGCAGTCAAGGTTTATTTGACTAGATTAGCGGGCATCCGAGGATCAGACTCCTTTTTTGTTTTACCAAAAGGACCCAAGAAGGGGCAGGCAGCTTTCATTGCCAATTGGGTCCGTCAATTGGTTATTTAGGCCTATGGTCTGAAACGTAAAGCTCCTCCCTTTAGGGTGAGAGCTCGTTCTACCAGGGGTGTAGGAACCTCCTGGGCTTTACACCATCATGTACCTTTGGCTCAGGTTTGTAAGGCTGCTACCCTGGTCTTCAGTACATACGTTCACAAAATGTTACCAAGTAGATGTTCGAGCAGCCAAGGATTCGGCTTTCGGCCGCAGTGTACTTCGGGCTGCCGTATAAGGTCTGATGGCTATTGTTTTGGCAGGATGTCTCCCTCACCTCAAGGCTTTTGCTCTGGGACGTCCCAGTAGGTAATGAATATTAGCCCAATTCTGTGTCCCATGATGTATGAAAAATACAATTTTTCGTCATACTTGCATGTAAAATACTTTTCTTTGAATACATCATGGGACACAGAGATACCGCCCCTCTTTGAGGATTCAGCGCTTGCTACAAAACTGATGTACTTCCTGTATGGGAGGGGTTGTATAGGGGATCACTTCCTGTCTAAGACTTTGCCTACCAGTGTCCATTCACCTAGAGATGGCGTATAACCTAGTAGGTAATGAATATTAGCCTAACTCTGTGTCCCATGATGTACTCAAAGAAAAGGATCTTGCAGGTAAGTATGACAAAGAAATCCTATTTTTTGCCAGCAATCCTTTCATGAAGACCACTTCTGGTTATACTTCTCCAGACAGTAGATAGGTGTACCTGGGTCCAACTGTTTTCTACCAGTTCTGTGCTGATGGCACTTCTAGACATTCCATATATCGAAGGGAAATGAGCGTGATGGGTCTTTCCAGTTTAGCGTAAAGTAAAAAAAGACCTGGAAGTGATGGTTTGGTCCCCACAGAGCCCTGATCTCAACATAGACTTTGTCTGGGATTACATGAAGAGACAGAACAATTTGAGGTAGCCTACATCCACAGAAAATCTGTGGTTAGTTCTCCAAGGTGTTTGGAACAACCTACCTGCTCTTCAAAAAGTGGATGCAATTTATTTTCAGTTTATTTTTAACCCCTCTTTAAAGGGGCTCCCCCTTTCTGCTTGAGCAAACCTCATTGAGGGGGGGTTCCTGGGACCTCAGAGTCTATGCTCTTCCCTGGGCTACTTCTTAGTGAAGCCTTCTGTATCGGTTCACATTCCCATGCAGAGGACTAAGCAAAATGTACAGAAATGGGCATTGCTGATAGCCCCTACACAGCACGACTAACCGCTAAATCGCAGTCACATATCCAGTATGCACTGTGGTCTGCTTCACTGTCCACCCTCTGTTTAGTCCTCCATCTTTCTCTCTCTTCTCATCGTGTTCCCCCACCATCTCGCTATGAGCCCTTATCCCAGTGGAGCACAGCGTGTGTTTACTACATGCAGAGTAGACCGGTTAGACAGAGCCTGAAAAGAGAAAGCTGCAACTGGACTTTTTATCTGCTTTCCTAGAATGATAGTCTGAGCATTAATCTGCACGGTTGCACATTAATACGCTCTTGAATACTGCCAATATGCCAAGTGTAATTGCATATGTATATTGGGTTTATTTATAGTCTGTCATATTTACAAGTGGATTGTCATATATTCGCAACAGGAGCCATCATAAAAGATTGAAGTATGCAGGTTTGCATCTCCATTCCTTGACTTACAATTGCCAAACTTAGACTTTATAATTCCACATCTAAATCCAAATACATTTTTACAAGCCCACATTTACTGATCTCAAAGGTAAGTCAAGGTAGAAAAAAAACCAGTTCATAATATATATATATATATATATAAAAAAAAAATAATTTTAAAGGAACTAGTATAAGGGCCTGCATTTAACCAGCTTTTTGTATTCCCATGTACAGCAAGGCTCAGAATGGTAGAGGTAGAAGTAGAACAAGAAGTCAAGCAGTTGTGCCCATGTGTTGCTGGAATCCCAATGTTCTCCCTGTGCCTGCGCCTGCATGGGTTTTCTCCAGGTACTCTTTACTCTTTTGTCATTAAAAACAATCTTGTGTGGGCTCCAGAGCATTTTTCACGATATAAAAAATGGGCATTAAAAATTTCGAACATGCCCTAATTTTTCCCGACGTTTTTAACGTCGTAAAAAATGGTCGTGTATGTGGGCTTTAACGACGTGAAAAAAACGTGCATGCTCAGAAGCAAGTTATGAGACGGGAGCGCTCGTTCTGGTAAAACTAGCGTTCGTAATTTAGTAAAAAATCAATGAAAAGAATTCATGGACAGCCGCACACCAAAATGAACCTAAAAATGTAGCCTTTATTGGTGTAAAAAGGATAAAAATCACTACAAAACGCAGTACAGCAAGCAGTGGGGTAAAAATCTGACACGTTTCGCACAATCAGTGCTTAGTCATAGTCGTAATTTAGTAAGCAGATTCATCACGCTGTAACAGACTGAAAAGCACAAATCGTCTTTTACTAACACGAAATCGGCAAAAGCAGCCCAAAGGGTGGCGTCATCCAAATGAAACTTCCCCTTTATAGTGCCGTTGTATGTGTTGTACGTCACCGCGCTTTTCTAGAGCTTTTTTTTCACGATCGTGTGTAGGCAAGGCCGTTTTAACGATCGGGTTGAAAATTTTTTTTTTTTCAAGACCATTAAAAATGTAATTTTTTACAACCCGAAAAACGGTTGTGTGTACGCGGCATGACACACTGATCTCTGTGTTGTGGTTGGCCACAGCCATCAGCAGGTATAACCACAGCACGAGTGGCAGGTGGCGTGTGCCCCTGTAAACCTGGAAGTTCCTTGCAAAGTACGTGTACATTTTTGGGGGAACAGAGCCTCCAGCCAGCAGTAAAAGTTAAACTGCTGGTTGGCAAGTGGTTAAAAAAATAAGTATCTCTGTCCTGGTGTGTTAGCTTTGTGAATTGAGCCTTATGTATTTTATTATGAAGTTGAATATTGGACCACATTGTAGGGGTATTAATGCAGAAATCCAATAACTTCAGCTGCATGTTGTCAGCTGTTTTAGGCAGGATTCTCTTCCTAGGCCAATTCACACCTCTGCATTACAATATATGGTATGTTTTTTTCATTCATTTTACATGCCATTCATCCTCATGTAAGACGCTCTTGCTGCAAATCACAACAAAATGCTGCAAGTTGGATTTTTAAAATACACCAAAAACTAAAATGTGTGTAGATGTGAACTGTAAGCCCTTACTTTTGTACATAGCTATAGAAGATATTGGATATATATTATACAAATATATAATATAAACAAATCATCTATAATTATAATCTAAATACAAATATATAAATTATATATAAAAAAAACAATAATTCCTCTGTAACAGGTTTTGTACAGATTGCTTTGCTCGTTATTCAAACCCTGCATACCTCATTAATATCTTCTAACATGTCATAGGACCACCCAATTAGTTGACATTGCTTAACATTTTCTAATTCCCTAATTAGGGAGAGCTGAGAAAAGCTTATCCAGCCAAACAGAACATGGATGATGATTGACAAAGGCCTCCTGCTACGTATTTCTGGCACTGTGTATGATCCAGATTGCATCCAACAGGGAAAATACATTACCTGTCTATGGAAATCGAATCCCTCATATTAAAGGGTTATTACAATAATGTTAGCTATTTATTATATAAAATGTAATCAATGAAAATTAACATTTTATATGACAGTAAAATGTATTAGTGGAATAGACTATGACATTTGGTGCATGATAACAGGCCTCGTCATAATTACCATTCTGTCCAGTGCCATGGTACCACTGTATCATTGCTTGCAGTTGTGTGTTCACCAAGATGCTGCATGGTTAAAGAGAAGGGGTAGTGTAAGTTGAGTGTTTATTACACTGTTACTGTATTAAATATTTGAGTGTTGCTGTTTTTGCTACTGTTAGGATTAGCCGCTTAGGGAGTGTGTTGTTTTGAAGGAGTCAGCTGAATCAATGACTTTCCTTGTGCTAAGGAATAGTAAAGCACAACTACAGTGCAGCATTGAAAATTAGGAATCGGGCCCTGTTAATGTAATGAAAAAAAATATGGCTGCCGATATTTAGTACATGTGTAAAACCAATATAAAACACTAACGATGACCGATATTTATTTTTACAAGGTAGTCTATCTTTATAGGTATTCCTAAACAGTGTGGGCCAGATTCAGAAAGAATTGCGGTGGTGTAACGTATCTTTACATTACACCGCCGCAAGTTTTCAGCGCAAGTGCCTGATTCACCAAGCACTTGCGTGTAAACTTACGGCGGTGTAACGTGAAGCCGTCCGGCGCAAGGCCGCCTAATCCATTTAAATGAGGCGCGCTCCCGCGCCGACGTGTTTGTGAATGGCGACGTGCGTAACGTGCTTACGCTGAAAAAACATTTTTTAAATTTGACGCGGGAACGACGGCCATACTTTAACATGGCTGGTGTAAAGTCAAGCCATAAAAAAGCAGGCTTAACTTTGCGACGGGAAAAAACGACTTGCGACGACGTAACGCACGCGAGTAGCTTCGTGGATCGCCGTAAAAGCTAATTTGCATACCCGACGCTGGAAAACAACGCAAACTCCACCCAGCGGCGGCCGAAGTATTGCAGCCTAAGATCCGAAGGCGTACAAAGCCGTAAGCCTGTCGGATCTTAGCCAAATGCCGTCGTATCTTGTTTGTGAATCACAAATTAAGATACGACACAGCAAATTTGAAAATACGCCAGTAGATACTCGTATTTCTTCTATGAATCTGGCCCTTTTTTTATTTTGTGTGTGTTTTATAGTCATGTAAAAGTAATTTGCTGAAAGGCTAAGTTCACCTTTTACAGAAAACTCTCCTCAGTCCCGATCTGCCGTTATGAGCCGTCTCACGGGTTCGGGGCTTAGAAATCCCTGGAGCTTAAAACGTTTGTTAACTCCAAAATTATAAACATAACATAAAATATCCTGTACCTTTTTAAAGCATTTATACAGCACAGTGCTTGTGCTGTGTCGTTTGGCCTGGCTATACCCTCCCCTTTGTAAACTGACCACTGTGTATCATGGCTGCTGAGCCCTGAAACCATGGTCAGTTAATGTGCCAACGTCATCCGAAGCCTGCTGTCTCCTCTGTGCTCTCTCGCCCCGTGCCTGTCAGCTCATGACAGTGGTTGCTCCCACAACTCCTACTGCTCAAATAACTTTCACATCTTCATACCATCCCCTCTAATCCTGTGTACCCCTGTGTGAGTAATTTATTAAAAAAAAAAGCTGCACCATTGTTTGGAAAATCATGTAGCACTATTCCCAAAGTAGCTGAGCTGCAACAGTGGGAGTGACAATGCAGCAATAGCAAAGAAATAAAGTTCCAAAACAAAAGTTCATTAAAGAGACAGCACCTGGCTGCTCCAGGTCCAAAGTAGAGATATGATGGGGTGCTCCTGGCTGACCTGCTCTGCAATTAAGCTTCCCCTAGTCCCAAACATGTGGTATTGCACTTCACTGTCCTCTTTTCTTTGGGTGTATGGCTAGCTTGTACCCTGCCCCCCTTTTAGAAGGTTTCTCAAGATCAAGAGTGGTTACTGTTCTGGCCTTTCTGCTCAACAGGCTGCACTGTCATTGCTTGGGTTCTACAGCTAAGCCTAGGTGTGCCTGAGATTGGGTGATGTCTTGAGGCTTCCTCTCCTCTCTTTTTCTTCTTGCTCTTGCTCCCTCTCTCCCTCTCTCCTTGCCCCAGGGGGCAGAGCCCCCAACACAGGGTCACCTGCAGACGGCTGGACTCTGCTCCTAGACTTCCAAGCTTCTGAGTATTATGTGCTGTCTCGCCACCTTCTGGACCTGCCTCCCCAGAGATTGGTGGAAACTCAATACATTTTCAGGCCACAGCCTCTGCCCCTACACCCACTAGCTTCAGAAAATAGCTACAGAGTTCCAGAATCGGCTCCCTGCTGATGTTGGCTTGCATGTGGATTTTGTGAACTAAAGGGGAGAGTTAATATCCAGGAGTTGTGCTTTTGACTGCTTCTGCTTGCAAGTGTTGTTTTTTCCCCCTCCTTTATTTGATACGATTGCTATCAGTTTTTAAAATACTTTTTTCCCCCTCCTTTTTCTGACACTTTTTAAACATTTTTTTTTCTTCCTGCTAATTAAGGGGAGTGGTTAATTGTTCACAGGTGTAGACAAGTGTCTATACTAACTCCCACTGGAGCTGGCTCCCTGCTGATGTTGGCTTGCATGTGGATTTTGTGAACATAAGTGGAATTTTGAACTAAAGTGTAGTTATATACAGGAGTGAAGACAGATGTCTTCTAACCTAAGTCTGCCAAGCAAATTAGGTGCGTTGGAATCTCTGGTGCATGAGCAGTGCTATACACTCACCCCAGAGCACTCTCCCATCATGTGCACCATCAAATACTGATACCCTCCGCAGCCTAATGAATACCGCCACAACACTACCAACCACCACCCAAACAATACTACGTAAAGAACAACTTCTTAGAACTAAGCTGCAAATAACCATCCAAAACAGGACTGCACCACTTCCAGTACAACACCTATCATGCGGCCTGATCAACACCAAATCAGCAGTCAAGCACAAACATGAAATCCATGACTTCATCACTCAATACCACACTGACTGTCTCTTTATCACGGAAATCTGGCTAACACCTGACTGTAACACTATCCTAGCCAAATTAGTGCCTGAGAACTACTGCATCCTAACTGAGCACAGAGTCGGTCAAAGAGGAGGCGGCCTAGCAGTGATCTACAAATCTTACCTCACTTTCACCAAACCAACTCTACAGAGCTCATTGCCATTCATGGAAACACTCACACTTCAATTTCAAACAACACCCCAGGACACCATACACATACTATTATGCTACAGAACACTGGGGCCAAAGACATACCTCTTCACACCTTTCACCGAAATGAGTTTGGCAACCTTCCGCATGAACCATAGGCCTGCCACTTTTTTTTCCCAGAAGAATGAATGCATTCCACAGGCACTGTTCAAGAAGATGCCTGAAGATTTTTTTATAATTTATTTTTTGTTGCTTCCTCATGGCTGGATAAAAGGTCATGGCCTGGCCAGCTCTGTCCACAACTCCCATGGTATTGTTGTAATCCAACACGACCTGTGGCTTCATTACATCTTCTCCACCTTTGGTGTGTACCATTACAGTAGAGGTGTTGTGAACGGTACTCATAAGGCACACTTTTTTTTGTCAAACCATCTCAGTGCCATCATTTTTCCTTTCTGCAAGGCCTTGAACTTTTATTGGCAAAGGTTAGCGGCATGTCACGCCGGTTAGCCCTAACTGTCCCATATGCATTCGTTTTGTTCAGAAGGAGGAACTCGTAGAGTTCTGGGGATGTGTAATAATTGTCTGTGGTGACACAGTAGCTACAGTGACACAGTAGCCCTGATTCAGCAATGGCTCAATGAAAGATAAAACCGAAGCGGTTGCCATTCCAAAACTGCTGAATTGTTCGTTGAATTTGGTCCCTTTCCCGGTGTATAGGACCGAATTCCAGATGTACCCAGTGCTGGATTCACACAGCATAAATGATGCCAAATCGAGCTCGCTTTGATGCGCTAAACTGTATCCAGCTGAGTCTTCCTTTGTAGGCCATTAGACTTTCGTCAATGCTTATGTCTCTGGAACATAGGTCTACTGGAAATTCTTTAGAATTAGTTGATATATTTCCCAATTTTTTTTTCAGTTTTGAAGCTGGATAAGAACTCTCATCAAAGTCTTCATTATTTGCAAAGTGCAAATATTTCATTATGAGCAAAAAAAATTTTTTACAACATAACTGTGCCAAAAAAAGGAGTGGCCAGTAATTTGTTGGTTGTCCAGTACCATTTTTGCAGGGGTTTCCCCACCACTCCCTGAAGAATTATAAGGCCCATAAAACTTCCAGATGTCCTCTCTGGTTACCGGTTCCCACTTTCTGCTCCTTGAAAACCGCTGATGGGTAGCAGCTTGTTGCTCCTGGTAGCGATTTGTCTCCATAACAATTTTTGCAATTACCTCATCAGACAAAAAGAGTTTGAGGTATGCCAAGGGGATGTCATCCTCAACATCCACTTTGATCCCAGATGCTCCTGTAAACGGAAATCTTGGGGGCGTTACGTGCTCCGTACCGCAATCAATCGAGCACCAATTCCGCACATCGCTGGGCACAGTCGCAGGATCGTTGCTAAAATCGCTTTCTGCGTCTGATGACGAACTTCCCCACGAGTCGCTATGACTCAACTCCTCTGCAAGCGATTCTGTATCGCTGTTGCTGTTTTCCAGCAGATCATATAGCACTTTTGAGGTGGAGGCGCGCTTTTTTGATGCCATGGTAGCTTTGCATTTTACAGACACAAAGTACAGTAAAACTGCAGACAAGGGCACTGGAGAAAGCACTGGGGGGGGCAATCTAAGGTCACTGTATTTTATTTTGTATTGTAATCCAATAGGATTACATTGTATCAGTGTGTTTGTGTTTTTATACATTTGAATTTGCCGCCGGTTTCACCCCCCTGCATCGCGACGCTCGCAGGGAAGGCAATCCAGGGCACACAGTGTATCGGGCGGAAGATTCGGCCGCCTTACACTGCGGAAATACATTGCGGGATCCCGGGGACAAGGTGAGTAACCCCTTCCAGGATCCAGCGATGCAATCCCTTCGGGGTTACTGATATTGGCACTGAAATTCCACCCCGAGCCACACTCGGGAATACCACTAGGCTGGTTAACCCATGCTACTCTGCCTACAGAGGTGCTAAACTAAATGTATCTACCCTAGCAAACTTTGAGGGTGCTACAATCAAAATCAGCACAGTGACACATGCACACAAGTGTCTGAGCTTTCTGCTAAAGCCTGCCCCTGCAATCCCATATTAGTGCATTATTATGATTAACAAACCTCACTAACCAATAAGAATGTGCAGGAAATAGGAAGGGGCAGGCTAGCTGACTTTGCCCATCTATTCAGCCATGATAGGTAGATTTTAGAGACCGGTTTTTGAAAGTACAGTACAGTCTTCTATCCCTGCTTCTGATGGTATGTAGCATGCTTTGAGTAATTCAAAGTGCTCACTTATGTCATACTTGGTGCCATCTTTCATCTTTACCAAACCTAAATAATTTTATTGTGATTAGTTGCACCCACTTAGCACTTAGTAACTAGCTATTTGGCACTGAATATTTATGCCACATATGTATTGCTTAATATGCAGTACAGTGCAGTGTAACATGCATTATGTATGCACTCTTGGTGTAAGCCATTTAGTTTACTCGCTGTGTTTGCATTAGCCACTAGAGGGTGTTCAGGGTCATTGTTGGGAGAATATTATTTGCTTAGTTAAAAATGTTGCAATACAACTTCATACCAATAACAAAATTCTGTCATAAATATTCAGTACAAATAGCTACTTATCAAGTGCTAAGTGGGTGCAACTAATCACAAAAGTGATCAGGTTAGGAAAAGATGAGACGGCACCAAGTATGACATAAGTGACCACTTAGCTAAACAGGTTTACATTAACAATCCTTCAGTTTTTTTAATTGTTGGGAGTACAGATGTGTTTCCAGACAGGAAGATGGAATTCAATATTAGGAGAATCCACGGCTCTAAAGCCATTAGCTATGCTTAGAGAAAAAGCAGTAGCAGAAACGGTGCCTGGTTCAGTTGTATTTTAACTGAAAGAGAGGATGGTGAATGGCAAGTGTATGCTTGTGCCACATCCAGTAAATATGAGAAAAGAAAAAGGGGGGGGGGTTCCCCTGGGTGGACTTTTAAGGCACTAATAATATTTCAAAATATACAGGATATTGAGAGTAAAAAAGGTTTTATTCACAATTGTACATATTCATCAAAATTTTTTTAAATATTAAATTAAAATACAGAGTTCCAAAGATTGTCACCATATAGGTAAATACAAGAAGAACCTTCTTTACACCAGATGTGTGTAAAGAAGGTTCTTCTTCTTGTATTTACAATCTTTGGAACTCTGTATTTTAATTTTATATTTAAAAAAATGTTGATGAATATGTACAATTGTGAATAAAACCTTTTTTACTCTCAATATCCTGTATATTTTGAAATATTATTAGTGCCTTAAAAGTCCACCCAGGGGAACTCCCCCCTTTTTCTTTTCTTGTATTTTAACTGCGTCTAATGCCTACACGTTTTGAAAAACAGTGGGCTTGATTTACTAAAGGCAGACTGTGAGCTTTGCATGAGCAGATGCATTTAATTCCCCCAGAGCTTAGTGAATGTGGTGAAGCTCTGGTTAAAGGATACCCAATCAGGTGCTGGGAAAAACTGCATTTTTGCTTGCACATGATTGGTTGATGGAGCAGAATTGTTGTACTAAATTCACAAAGCTCTGGGGAAAATTAGTACAACTGCACAAGTCTATTTGCCTTTAGCAAATCAACCCCAGTATGTTCTCTTATTTAGGATGTATTAACAGGTAAAGTGCCTTAAAGTATTCTCACCCCTTGAAAATTTCCACATTTTGTCATGTTACAACCAAAATGGTAAATGTATTTTATGTGATAGACCAACACAAAGTGGCACATAATTGTGAAGTGAAAGGAAAATGGTTTTCAATTTTATTACAAATAAATACTGTATTTGCTGGCGTATAAGACTACCTTTTACACTTGCAAAAATGGCCAAAAGGCAGGGGTCGTCTTATATGCCGGGTCAACTGCTTGGATGCCTGCTGGATGTGTGGTAATACTGTATGTAGCTTCGGCTATATACATTATATACCGCTTAGCCAATCCCGGTGATTGATGTATTCAAATTAATACAGAACCTCTGCCAATCTGAGCAGGCTACATACAGTAGCCTGCTCGGATTGGCTTTGAGAGTCAGATAGGAGTGGGCTGATGATGTTACAGCCTCTGCCAATCCAAGCAGGCTTTGTATTCATTAATAGAATACATTGCTCGCCGTGATTGGCTCCAGCTCCAGCAAGAAGGAAGAAGAATATGGCTCCAGAAGGAAGAAATATGAAGTGTCGGAAGCCTCGGAAGGGGGGTCGTCTTATACGGTGAGTACAGGCAAAAAATCTTAAAAAAACTGTAAAGTTAGGGGGTCGTCTTATATGCCCTTATATGCCCGGTCGCCTTATAGACCAGCAAATACGGTATCTGAAAAGTGTGGCGTATATTTGTATTCAGCCATC
Source organism: Rana temporaria (assembly GCF_905171775.1). Lineage (NCBI taxonomy): Eukaryota > Metazoa > Chordata > Amphibia > Anura > Ranidae > Rana > Rana temporaria. Next base: position 262,146,276 of record NC_053492.1, on the reverse strand, counting down.
TTTACTCTGATACCCCTAACTAAAATCCTAGTGGAACCAATTGCCTTCAGAAGTCACCTAATTAGTAAATAGAATCCACCTGTGTGTAATTTAATCTCAGTATACATACAGCTGTTCGGTGAAGCCCTCAGGTTTGTTAGAAAAGCTTACTGAATAAACATCATCATGAAGGCCAAGGAACACACCAGACAGGTCAGGGATAAAGTTGTGGAGAAGTTTAACCACTTAAGACCCGGACCATTACGCAGGTAAAGGACCTGGCTATTTTTTTGCGATTCGGCACATATTTTTGGTAAAAAGTGTTTATCGATTGGTTTGCGCAAAATGTATAGCGTTTACAAAATAGGGGATAGTTTTATTGCATTTTTATTAATATATATATTTTTTTTTTTACTACTAATGGCGGCGATCAGCGATTTTTTTTTTGTGACTGCGGCATTATGGCAGATACATTTTGACACATTTTTGGGACCATTGTCATTTTCACAGCAAAAAATGCTATAAAAATGCATTGTTGACTGTGAAAATGACAATTGCAGTTTGGGAGTTAACCACTAGGGGGCGCTGAAGGGGTTGAGTGTGACCTCGTATGTGTTTCTAACTGTAGGGGGCCGGGGCTGGATGTGTGACGTCATTGATCTCCTTTCCCTATATCCGGGAACAGACGATCAATGACAGTGCCACAGTGAAGAACGGGGAAGCTGTGTTTACACACAGTTCTCCCCGTTCTTCAGCTCCGGGGACCGATCGCGGAACTTCGGACCGGGTCACGGGCGCGCGCCCGTGACCCACGGCTGGGCACTTAAAGAGGACTTACAGGTACGTGCTTGTGCCATTCTGCTGACATATATGTGCAGGAGGCAGTCCTTAAGTGGTTAAGGTAGACTTAGGTTAAAAAAAAAAAAAATCCCAAGCTGTGAACATCTCACAGAGCTCTGTTCTATCCACCGTCCGAAAATGGAAAGAGTATGGCACAACTACAAACCTGCCAAGACATTGCCGTCCACATAAAATGACAGGACAGGTCAGCCAAGGAGAGTATTAATCAGAGAAGAGGCCCATGGTAACTCTGGAGGAGCTGCAGAGATCCACAGCTCAGGTTGGAGAATCTGTCTACAGGACAACTATTGGTCCTGTGCTCCACAAATCTGCCCTTTAGGGAGGAGTGGCAAGAAGAAAGCCATTGTTGAAAGAAAGCCATAAGAAGTCCCATTTGCAGTTTGCAAGAAGACCTATGGGGGACACAGCAAACGTGGAAAGGGGTGCTCTGGTCAGATGAGACCAAAATTTAACTTTTTGGCCTAAAAGCAAGAAAACGAACACGCACATCACCCTGAACACACCATCCCCACCGGGAAACATGGTGGTGGCAGTATCATATTGTGGGGACAGGGAAGCTGGTCAGAGTTGATAGGAAGATGGATGGAGCCAAATACAGGGAAATCTTAGAAGAAAACCTGTGTAAAAATGCTAAATCGGCCCTCCTTTCTTAGCACGGCTCAGCGCTTAGGGTGTTAAAGTGTGAGTGATGAACCAGGTATAGTTAAAAAATGTGATATAGAAAACACACCATAAATCACACTCAAATATATAGCAGACACTTAGGTTATAAAGGTATATGTAAAAACAATAAATAAAGCGCAACTAAAATGTCCAATAAATATTGTAGTAACGCTTTTGTTCTTGTTGAAATGAACAAACTTCTTTATGCATTAATCTTCATAAAGGAAAACAATAGAAAATGAGATGAGAGAGAGGTGCTCAAAAAAGTGCAGTTCATTAGTGACAGCGATGCAAGAGTCTTCTTCACAATCCACCGTTCACCCATATAACACCTCGTGAACACAGGAAGCCCCTCTCGGGGATGCACTTACCCCAAGGATAAGTATATATTGCCTTGAAATCACAAAGACCTTCCTTCTCCCTTTTGAACCTCCTTACACCATCATACAGGGCACATATATAGATAAGATCCAGTGGGCTCATGCAAACAACAACAGAATAAACACCATAGCGTGATATTGTTTTAAACGGTATTGTTCCACATGTGCCCCCCTCTCAATATATACGTACTATGTACAATTTCCAATCCAGCAAAATAAAGTGTGTGTGCTTCAGTGCTCGTCATTCAAGAGACATAAATACAGATCAGGGCAGCCGTCTGTGTGATGACAACCAAAACTTCCGGGTATCTCTCTATGGAGCGCAAACGTCACTTCCTGGTATAGCTTGTAGACCACGACCCTTAGAAGAAAACCTATTAGAGTCTGCAAAAGACTTGAGACTGGGGTGGAGATTCACCTTCCAGTAGGACAACAACCCTAAGCATACAGTCAGGGCTTTAATGGAATGGTTTAGAACAAAGCATATTCATATGTTGGCATGGCCCAGTTAAAGTCCAGATCTAAATCCAATTGAGAATCTGTGGCAGGACTTGAAAATTGCTGTTCACAGACGCTCACCATCCAATCTGACAGAGCTTGAGCTATTTTGCACAGAAGAATGGGCAAAAATGTCACTCTGGATGTACAAAACTGGTAGAGACATACCCAAAAAGACTTGCAGCTATAATTGCAGCGAAAAGTTGGTTCTACAAAGTATTGACTCAGGGGGGGCTGAATACAAATGCACGTCACACTTTGTACATATTTAAATTTGTAAAAAAAAATGAAAACCATTTATCATTTTCATTCCATTTCACAATTACATGCCAATTTGTGTTGGTCTTTTACATAAAATTCATGTTTTTGGTTGTAACATGACAAAATGTGGAAAATTTCAAGGGGTATGAATACTTTTTCAAGGCACTATATATGCACAACGATACTGCCAAGGAAGAGAACTTTCATGTTTAACAAAGTGGCGAGTGGTGAAGGTTTTCTCTTAAAGGGGAGTTCCAGCCTTTTTTTAAGTTTATTAAAAGTCAGCAGCTACAAAAAGTGTAGCTGCTGGCTTTTAATAAACAGACACTTACCTGCTCCACGGTTCCAGCGACGCGCCGGCCGGGGGTCCGCTCCTCGCCCCCCGTCTTCATTCCTAGTGTGGGCACCCGGCAGTGACAGCTTTCGGCTTCATGACCCGGCACCCACTGCGCATGCACGAGCGGCGCGGCGCTGTCTGATTGGACAGGCGCTCGCCTACAGGGAGGGGCTGCAATAAGGCGATTGAGCTATTCGCCTTACCAGCCCCTCTACGGAAGGAGGAAGTGGGACAGGAAGTCCCACTCCTCCTAAAGCCCCCACTCCCCCCCCCAAAAAAAATTACATGCCAAATGTGGCATGTAAGGGGGCAAGGAGTGGATTAAGCGGAAGTTCCATTTTTAGGTGGAACTCCGCTTTAAGGCATTTAATAATCCCATGGTTTATATTATACTTAGGAGTACACTCAATGCTATTTTTGTTTTGGAATGATCCAAGCAAATTGATTAATAACATGAGGTGGTACATATGAATGAAGTGCAGCGCAGTGTACTCACAGTTTTTGTGTGGGTTAGCTGCACTTTGCCATAGACTTCCATAAGGGGAGTCTATGGCAAAACGCAGCTGACTTGCACCAAAAATGCAGGTACATTCACCACATCAGTTGTACTTTTGTGGGCCAATTTAGTCTTTTGTTTAATAGATTTTCTGTTTGGAAGAAAACATTGGGCTAGATTCAGGTACATTTGCGCTTTTTTTGCAACAAAAACGTTGCCCTGCGCCCCCGCGAATTTTCTGCGCTACCCGCGATTCACGGAGCAGTAGCTCCGTAAATTGCGTGGGCGCTCCGGCAAAATGCCCGGCGTAAGCGCGCACAATTTAAATGATCCCGTAGGGGGCGGGAATCATTTAAATTAGGCGCGTTCCCGCGCCGAGCGTAGTGCGCATGCTCCGTCTGGAAACTTTCCCGACGTGCATTGCGGCAAATGACGTCGCAAGGACATCATTTGCTTCAAAGTGAACGTGAATGGCGTCCAGCACCATTAAATTTCGTGACGCGGGAACGACGGGTATACGTAACAGGGGCAGCCTTACGCGAAAACCGCCGTACGCAAACGACGTAAACTGCGTACGCAGGGCTCGCGTAACGTTGTGAATCGGCGTTAGTATGCAATTTGCATACTATACGCTGAGCACAACGGGAACGCCACCTAGCGGCCATCGCAAGAATGCAGCCTAAGATATGCGGGCATAAGAGCCTTATGCCACGCATATCTTAGGCTGCAATCGGCGTAACGAGGTTCCTGAATCAGGAGCATTCGTTACGCCGGCGCAAGTAAGCAATTGCGCTGCGTAACTATGGTTACGCAGGCGCAATTGCTCTTTGAATCCGGGCCATTAAGCTCAAATTTGGCCATATAACGGAAACCTTATTCTTGTTTCCTCAAGTTGTGGATGAGATATCACAGTGCTAAAAATCGGAATACGGTTCTAAGTCTTCCATAACTTACCCACAATTAAAATAAATTGGCAGGAGTTTTTACTTTAAAGTAATCTGATATCAGCACAGCTGCAAAGTTGAACGTGTTTATTGCCCAGAGGAGCTCTTTAACAGCAACTCACATCAAAACCAAAACTAAAGCAGGTGTAAAGTGTGGTTACTTTTAGAGGCGCATGGACATTCTTGCAGTAGCCACTAAAGCGCTCTTGTCATGGCTGAAACTTGGGATGTTCCACAAGGCAAACTTCCAACACGTACACATACTGCTAAAGCTCCTCCCCCATCATTTGTATTGGTCCAAAACTATTATGTAATGTCTCACTGGCCAATAGGCATTTTCATACAGCAGGAATGGGCAGGCAAGCTTCATACTACCAAGTAAGTTCAAATTAAAGTGGACCTTCCCGTAACATTAAGTTGTGAGAAAGGTAGGTGAAGGCATTGTCAGGCGGAGTTCTGCAATCTCTATGAGAGGTAATAATTATTTACAGATTACCTAAAATGAAAAATATATCTGGTGCTAAGACATATTGTTTTACTGTCCTTTAAGCTAAATTTGACTGGGATGTACAGTAGGTAAAATATGTGATAACTAAGCAATCTATCCAAACATTAAGGCCTTGTACACACGGTCGGTCCAAAACGATGAAAACGGTCTTAAGTCCAGTTTCATCGGTCAAATCCGACCGTGTGTACGGCCCATCGGTCCGTTGTCCTTCGGTTCAAAATTTTAAAACATGCTTTAAAATTGAACCGATGGACCGCTGCCCGATCGGTCCAAACCGATGGTTTGACGTCACCGCGTTCTGACCCGATCGGTTTTTGGAACGATGGTGGGTACGCACATCAGGCCACTTCAGCGGTGAACCGATGGAAATGGCCCGTCGGACCATTCTCATCGGTTTGGAACGACCGTGTGTACGCGGCCCAAGAATTAGACATGCGTTTAACGTTTTCTTATAATAGAATCCTGACATATACAGGTTCTCATCACATGACCTTGTCATTGGCAAGAGTCATGTGGTCTTCTGGTGGAGCACAGAGCTTTCAGACAAAACTGCCCAGGTTAACTACTACATTGTTAGACTAAGTAATTGTTTAAAGACCATGGGGCAGATCCACAAAGCGAGTACGCCGGCGTATCTACTGATACGCCGGCGTACTTTCAAATTTCCTGCGTCGTATCTTTGTTTTGAATCCTCAAAACAAGATACAACGGCATCTGGGTTAGATCCGACAGGCGTACCTCTTCGTACGCCTTTGGATCTAAGATGCAATTTTTCGGCGTCCGCTGGGTGGCGTTCACGTCGTTTTCCGTGTCAAGTATGCAAATTAGCTATTTCCGACGATCCACGAACGTACGAGCGGCCGTCGCATTTTTTTACGTCGTCTCTAGTCGGCTTTTTTCGGCGTATAGTTAAAGCTGCTGTTTTGTGGCGTATAGTTAAACCTGCTATGTTAAGTATGGCCGTCGTTCCCGCGTTTAATTTGAATTTTTTTTTTTAGTTTGCATAAGTCGTCCGTGAATCGGGATGGACGTAATTTACGTCCACGTCAAAACAATGACGTCCTTGCGACATCATTTAGCGCAATACACGGCGGGAAATTTAGGGACGGCGCATGCGCAGTTCATTCGGCGCGGGGACGCGCTTCATTTAAATGAAACATGCCCCCCTACTCGCCGATTTGAATTAGGCGGCGTTACGCTGCGAGAGATAGACTACGCCGCCGTAACTTACGGCGCAAAATCTTTATGGATTCGAACCAAACTGCAGTAAGGTACAGCGGCGTAGCATATCTCAGATACGGTACGCCGGGGCAGATCTTTGTGGATCTGCCCCCATGTAGTTAAAGCCAAAAAATAGGTTATGTGGTGGAAGCCTAAAAGCTTTAGGAGAAAGTCTTAGGCCCCGTACACACGACCGGATCTGTCCGCTGATATTTGTCCGACGGACAGTTTCAGCGGACAGATCCGGTCGTGTGTACAGTCGACCGGACCGGATTCCCGGCCGAGTGGACTTTTTCCAGCGGACTAAAATTTCCTAGCATGCTAAGAAATCTGTCCGCTGGAAACCTGTCCGTCGGACGTGTTCGGTCGTCTGTACAGACTCACTGGACATGTCCGACCGACCGCCATCCCTTGCATGCGTCGTACTGATTCGACGCATGCGTGGAAGCTTTGAACTTCAAGGCCGCCCACGTCGCGGCGACGGCGCAGCCACGTCCCCGTGTATTGTTTACGCGCGGATTTCTATCTGATGGTGTGTACAACCACCAGACAGAAATCTCCGGGCGGACATGTCCGCTGAATACGGTCCGGCGGACCGTTTTCAGCGGACTGTCCGTCCGTGTGTACGGGGCCTTAGGATACTTCCAACTGCAATAAAGCAGTCTGCCTAAATTTTTCAAGCTCTTAGATTTTTGGTATAGATCTGCTTTAATAAAGCACTACCGCTGGAGTGTAAGGCAAAAAACCCCATTGTGTGTTGGATTTATATTTAACTTTGCTCTATGACAACCACTTTTGAATGTCAATATTGCTACATGAAGGAATTGGGATCGAAGGTCCAGTTCTGTTTAACTTGTAAACTCATTTAAAGAAGACCTTCCCCTATTTTCCATTGCATATACTATTGTAGATTGATTTTTCTAAGCCATTTATATTTGAGGGGTGTGGGCTGTGTGGCAAGTATTTTCATGTCATGGTCTGCTTTGTTATTGTAGCATGTCAAGTAATCGTGTAAGCCAAGTTTGAAGGGTGTCTGCTTCAGGAAAGAAAAAAAAAATGAGCATGTTTATTAAATCAGCTTTACTTTTATTTAGCAGAATGCAGTGCAGTTCACTGTCATACCTGGTACATTCCCCCACCCCCCCAAAAAAATTCTGCTTCGGCTTTCAGTTTAATGTATGCAACTGTTATGCCCTGTACACACGATCGGATATCTGATGGAATCTAATGCGATGGATTTTTTCGTCGGATATCCGATGAAGCTGACTTTCATCAGTCTTGCCTACACACCATCAGTCAAAAATCCAACGCGGTGACGTAAAAAACACTACGACGTGCTGAGAAAAATGAAGTTCAATTCAACTTGATTCTGAGCATGCGTGGATTTTTGACCGATGGACTTTCACACAGACGATCGTTTTTTTCCATAGGAAAATTGTAAAACATGTTCTATTTTTTTTCACAGATGGTAAACAAACCGATGGGGCCCACACACGATCGGTTTGTCTGATGAAAATGGTCCATTGGTCCGTTTTCGTCAGACAAACCAATCGTTTGTATAGTGCTTTAGTGGTAATCTTTAACAGGGGACATGGAAAAACAGACACCAGGGGTGTTTTACTGAGCTCATAAAAGGGTAGTGGAATTTACTATGCAAGCTTAACCACTTCAGCCCAGAGGATTAGGCTGCTGAATGACCAGACCACTTTTTACAATTTGGCACTGCTCTGCTTTAACTGGTAACTGCGCGGTCATGCAATGTTGTACCCAAACAAAATTTGCGTTATTTTTTCCCCACAAAAATAGCTTTTTTTATGATGGTATTTGAGTGCCTCTGTGATTTTTATTTTTTGCGATATAAATGGAAAAAGACAGAAAAATTGGAAAAAAAATATTTTTTACTTTTTGCTATAAGAAAAATCCAATAAACTCAATTTGAGTCATACTTTTAGGCCACAATGTATTCAGACACATGTCTTTGGTAAAAATGTCAATGTCAAAATGTCAATAAGCAAATATATTTTTTGGTTTGCGCAAAAGTGATAGCGTCTACAAACTAGGGTACATTTTCTGGAATTTAGGCAGATTTTAGTTTATGACTGCCTATTTCATTTCTTGAGGTGCTAAAATGGCAGGGAAGTACAAAACCCCCCCAAATGACCCCATTTTGGAAAGTAGACACCCCACGGAAATTACTGAGAGGCATGTTGAGCCCATTGAATATAATTTTTTTTGCCCTAAGTGATTGAAAAATGAAAAAATAAAAAGAGTTGTCACTAAATGATATATTGCTCACACATGTCATGGTTATATGTGGGCATCGAATACCAATTACCGCCTTCAGGATTTCTAAGGGCGTAAATTTTTGATTTCACTCCTCACTACCTATAACAGTTTCGAAGGCCATAAACCCCCCCAAATGGCCCAATTTTTGAAAGTAGACACCCCAAGCTATTTGCTGAGAGGCACGTTGAGTCCATGGAATATTTTATATTTTTCCACAAGTTGCAGGAAAATTACATTTTTTATTTTTTTTTGTTAACTTTGTTAACTTTTTGTCACTTAATGATATATTACTCAAACATGCCATGGGCATATGTAGAATTACACCCCAAAATACATTCTGCTGCTTCTCCTGAGAACAGGGATACCACAGGTGTGGGACTTTTTGGAAGCCTAGCCGTGTACGGGGCACTGAAAACCAATCACCGCCTTCAGGATTTCTAAGGGCGTAAAATGGTGATTTTACTCCTCACTACCTATCAGTTACAGAGGCCCTGAAATACCCAAATAGCACAACCCCCCCCCCCCCCCAAATGACCCCATTTTGGAAAGTGGATACCCCAAGGTATTTGCTGAGAGGCATGGTGAGTATTTTTCAAATTTGTTTTTGAAAATGAAGAAAGAAAAGAAAAAGTTTTTTTTTTCTTTTTTCAAAACTTTGTGACAAAAAGCAAGATCTGCAAAATACTCAACATACATCTCATAAAATAGCTTGGGGTGTCTACTTTCCAAAATGGGGTCATTTGGGGGGGTTTGAGCCATCTTGCTAGGCTCCCAAAAAGTCTCACACGTGGTATCCCCATACTCAGGAGAAGCAGCAGAATGTATTTTGAGGTGTAATTTCACATATGCCCATGACATGTTTGAGCAATATATCATTTAGTGACAACTTTCTGTAAAAAAAAAACAAAGAAAAAATATTTTCCAGAAACTTGTGTCAAAATATTAAATATTCCATGGACTCAACATGCCTCCCAGCAAATAGCTTGGGGTGTCTACTTCCAAAATGGGGTCATTTGGGGGGGTTTGAGCCATCTTGACATTTCATAGCCTCCGTAACTGTGATCGGTAGTGAGGAAGTGAAATTACCATTTTACGCCCTTAGAAAATCTGAAGGCGGTGATTGGTTTTTGGGGTCCTGTACACAGCTAGGTTCCCAAAAAGTCTCACACGTGTGGTATCGCCGTACTCAGGAGAATGTATTTTGCAACTAGGTACAGCGCCAACAACTGGTCATTGAGGTCTGCCCCTCCCATATTAAGGTTATATTTGTGGACACAGAGGGTTTTCTCCACAACAACAGTTGCCGTAGGAATTTGGACCGTCTTGTCTGTGTGAGGACAGAACGGAAACATTCTTGTTATCCCTCCATTTCACAGCGAGCTAATTATTACACTTCAAGCAGGCTCTCTACCCCAGCCTAAGACGGGAATCTACAAGTAGCTGGGGTAAGCCCCGGTGCCGCATGCGCCAATTTCATGATCAAAAAAGTGGCACGCTCATGAAATAATTGTCCAGATACAAGTAGTACCCCTCTCCTAATAAGGGTGACACCAAGTCCCACACAATCTTGCCAACGCTTCCTATGTAGTCTGGGCAGTTCTTCGGCTCTACATATCTATCTCTTCCCTCGTAAACCACAAAACTCCATGTATAGCCTGTTGCCCTGTCACAGAGCTTATACACCTTGACCCCATATCTGGCACACTTGCTGGGAAGATACTGTTTGAAAGCGGCCAGAAAATGTAATCAGGGACTCATCAATTCAGACAACTTGATCAGGAGTAAATATGGGTGCAAAATGTTTGTTGAAGGGGTTTACGAGGGGCCGGATTTTATTGAGCCAATTGTATTCAGGGTCTCCCTGAGGACGAAAGAGTGCATGAACCGCAAGATCTGCTCGTATCGTGCCCTGGTCATGGAGGCAGAGAACAGGGGCATATGGTAAATTGGGTCAGTTGACCAATATGACTGCATTTCAACCTTTTTAGTTATGCCCATGAGGAGGGATAGGCTCAGAAAGTTTTTAAATTTGGAAACCATAATTGGTTTTCAATCTCTGGCAAGGGAGGACAACTGGGGAATAGCGGCGATTAATTGACCAGCATACAAACTACTTTGGTCCACAATAGATCTATAGAGATCTTCTGTGAAAAACAGGAAATAAAAATCAAGTGACGTAAAATCAACTGTTTCCTCCTGAATTCCAGGTTGGGCAGTAAATGGAGGTAAGTACGGGTGCTGCAGAAGTGGTGGGCTCCCAATTAGGATTTGCAAATTCTGCAGGAAGGGCACGACGGGCCTGTCTTTGTCTTCTTGGTGGCAGCAGGACACTAGATGTGCTAGCCATCTCACCAGCTTGAACTGCACTTATGGGACTCGCCAAGTCACCACGTGATACTGCAGTGCTGGATGTGCGAACAGGGTGTACTAGGCCGCTGGTGCTTGCCAGTTCACCAGAAAGTTGAGTGGCACTAATACTGGCTCTCTGCGGTTCTTGCACCTCAACAACAGTAGAAGAAGAATGGGGTTGGGTACGCTTGACCTTGGCAGGGACCACAACTCCATCGTCAGAGCTATCTGTCAGGAAGCTGCTGCCTTCTACAGGATCGTATTCTGACAGATGAGTGACTTCCTCTTCACTATCTGTCATGCTCAGAAATGTGTAGGCCTCTTCACTAGTGTACCTTTGATTTTCCATTTCGGTCTCTAAATTTACTGGTACACTAGTGAAACAGGAAAAAAAAGCTACTGACTGTCAGCAACTGTATCAAACGCTACAAAAAAAACTGTTAGCGATCGCAGGGATCAGGCCTGACTCTGCGAACGCTGCAGTTATGTGTTTAGTGTTTTATAAGTGACAGGGATCGATCGATACTGCACTTGGGTGGGCTGGGCTTTGGGGCAAAAAGCAGGTGCTAGCAGGTATGTGGGCTGATCCCCCCTAAACTGCTGGGGACGCTAGTATAGACCTGATGAGATCAGATATTGATCTGTTCAGATACTATACTACTAAGGGAGGTGTATGGTGCGTGAGTGGGTATTAGCGCTACTGGCACTAATCTAACGCTGCCTGGGGCGACACAGACCCTAACTGACTCTAAAACCTAAGTGATATCACCCGCCGAGCAATCAGGGATTAAACCCTTATTGGGTAATAAACGGCGGTTGCCCTGACACTATAAAAATCAAACCAACTAACCAGCATCACCTGTAACACATATTGTGATCACTGGTGAAAGGGTTGACTAGGGGGTAATCAGGGGGTTAAAACCTTTATTAGGTAATATATGGGGGTGCCTGACGCTATAAAAACCTGACGGTGAACCTGAATAACTAACTAGCATCTCCCGTGACATCAATATGGTGATCAGAAAAAAGATTGCTTAGGGACACTGGTGACAGGGGGTGAAATGGTTAACTGGGGGCTATCAAGGGGTTAAACCTTTATTAGGGGGGTACCCTAGACATAACGGGGCCTACCATTAATTGCCCTAACACTTTTTACAGTCACAAATGACACCAATGCAGTGATCAGTAAAAAAAATGAACACTGCAATTGGTGACAGGGAGTGCAGGGGGTTAACTGGGGGGGGGGGGGGGGAAATGTGTGCCTTTGTGTACTGGTGTCAGTGTACTGTTGGTGCACTTACTATGAGATGTCTTCCTCTCCTCGGTCTGCAACGCAAAGGCAGCACGAGAAGCAGTGACATCACTTCCCTTGTCTGCGTTTACAATCTCACATACAAGGGAAGCATTCCATCGGTCAGGAGCGATCCGAAGGGGCAGGCCATGAATCAGTGGCCTGCCCCTCAGAACAGACCGCTCCACCACAGGCATTGGGGGCGGCGGTAACGTACAGGTACAGTACTTTGTCTGCCCGTGCCATTCTGCCAACGTATATCATTGTGAGGCGGTCGCCAAGTGGTTAAAGTGGTACTAAACACCAAAACAAATATTTTATATATTGCAGCTTAGCAATAGCAATTGATAAATGCAAAGGCTGTATTTCTTCATTTTTTTTTTTTTTTTTTTTTTTACTTTGTAATCCTGCCATTAAATATGTTTTTCTTTTTTTTACTGAAAAAGCTCTCCAGCAAATGTAGCATTTAGAGGGCCGAGATAAACCATTTAACACGGACAGGGGAACCTACAATGATCAGCTTTTGTGTAAAACATTTACCCCCCCCCCCCCCAAAAAAAAACCTGTTGCTTTTAAAATATTTAAACTGTGTGCCTCAAGCAGTGGTCTCATAGAATTACATTACATATGCTTTTCTCTGCACAGAATATAAACATAGAGCGAACTCTTTGTCTTAGCCTACCCTAGAGAATAACTTTCATTTAAACTGTTGAGGACTACAGTAATACCTTGGATTGCAAGTAATGCTGTTAACGAGCATATCGCAATACGAGCAATTTTTGTTTTTTAAATCCTGATTCGGTTTGTGAGATTTGTCTCGTAAAACGAGCAGGGTTCAAGCCTCTGCGGTGTGCAGTACCGCATTTGGCCAGAGGTGGGGGCGCCGTTGACATTTGGAGCCTCTTGGTTGCAGTCAGATGCACTCGGAAACACTTTCCCAAGTTTTTCCAAGTGCATCCGAGCGGTTTCCGAGTGTCTCCGGTGCCCTACCCACCTCTGGTCACATGCGGTACTGCATACCATAGAAGTCACTGTGGAACAAATTACCTGAGTTTCCATTGACTTCTATGGGGAAACTCGCTTTTATATATGAGTGCTTTGGATTACAAGCATTCTTCTGGAACAAATTATGCTCATAATCCAAGGTACACCTTGCTAGTACTGGGTTGGACCCACTTTTGCCCTCAGAACTGCCTTGTGACATAGATTCAACAAGGCGTTGGAAACATTTCTCAGAGATTTTAGCCCACATTGACATGATAGCATGACACAGTGGCTGAAGATTTGTCGGCTGCACATTCATGATGTGAATCTCATGTTCCACCACATCCCAAGGGTGCTCTATTGGATTGAGATCTGGTGACTGTGGAGGCCATTGGAGTAAAGTGAACTCTTTGTCATGTTAAAAAAAACAGTTTGAGATGATTTGAGCTTTGTGACAGAAGATGGGTACACTGTAGTTATAAAGGGATGGACATGGTCAGTAACAATACTCAGGTAGGCCACGGTGTTTAAACAACGCTCAATTGGTACTAAGGGACCCAAAGTGTACCAAGAAAATATCCCCAACACACCATTACACCACCACCAGCCTGAACAGTTGATACAGAGCAGGATGGATCCACGCTTTTATGTGGTTTACACCAAATTCTGACCCTACCATCTGAATGTTGCAGCTGAAATCAAGACTCATTAGAGCAAGCAACATTTTTCCAATCTTCTATTGTCCAATTTTGGTGAGCCCGTGTGAATTGTAGCCGCAGTTTACTGTTCTTAGCTGACAGGAGTGTCACCAGGTGTGGTCTTCTGCTGCTTTAGCCCATCTGCTTTAACCACTTCCCGCCCGGTCCATTGTCAAATGACGTCCACAAAGAACCTCTAACGATCCGGGTGGACGTCATATGACGTCCTGGGCTTTGCGGGTGGATATCTGAATGATGCCTGCAGCTAGAGGCATCATTCAGATATCCTTCTCTTGTGCCGGCGATTCTGCACAACGTAAGAACGATCATAGCGGCGGTTCCACCGCTAGATCGTTCTTACAGGCGGCGGGAGGGGACATCCCCCCCTCCCGCCGCCATCCGGTGTTTCCCCGGGCTCTCCCGTGCCATCGGGGGCCCGGAGAATGAATCGTCCGGCGCTGGCAGGTGACCAGATGGTCACCAGTCATCTCTATGACCGTCGGAGGACCCCGGGCGCGATGTGATGTTGTCACGCCCGGGTCCCTGTAAGTAAACAAAGCAATTGCGGCTGCTAAGCAACAGCAAGCATGAGATCGTGAATTTTTTTCACCGATTTCATGCTTTCCAGCCTGAAGGAGAGATGTGGGGTCTTATTGACCCCGCATCTCTCCATAAAGAGTACCTGTCACACACATTCCTATTACAAGGGATGTTTACATTCCTTGTAATAGGAATAAAAGTGATAATAAAAAAAAAAAATACATTTTTTTTTTAACACCCCTGTCCCCAGTAGCTCGCGCGCAGAAGCGAACGCACACGCAAGTCCCGCCGACATATGTAAACGCCGTTTAAACCACATATGTGAGGTATCGCCGCGTGCGTTAGAGTGCCAGCAACAATTATAGCACTAGATCTCCTCTGTAAATCTAAACTGGTAACCTGTAAAATTTTCAAAGCGTTGCCTATGGAGATTTTTAAGTACCGAAGTTTGGCGCCATTCCATGAGTGTGCGCAATTTTAAAGCGTGACATGTTAGATGATGTTACATCGAGTAAATAGATACCTTTCATATTTTACAAAAAAATTGGGCTAACTTTACTGTTTTGTTATTTTTTTAATTCATGAAACAATTTTTTTCCAAAAAAAAAGGCGTTTGAAAAATTATTGCGCAAATACCGTGCAAGATAAAACGTTTCAATGACCGTCGTTTTATTCCCTAGGGTGTCTGCTAAAAAAACCATATATAATGTTTGGGGGTTCTGCGTAATTTTCTAGCAAAAAAATTATGATTTGTACATGTAGGAGAGAAGTGCCAGAATAGGCCTGGTATGGATGTGTGTATAACAGCCCTGCATGGAAGTGGTTAAGGTTCCATGGATTCTGCATACTTTGGTTGTAACAAGTGGTTATTTCTGTCTTTCTATCATCTCGAACCAGTCTGCCCATTCTTCTCTGACATCAACAAGGCATTTTTGTCCACACAACTGATGCTCTCTGAATATTTTCTCTTTTTTGGAAAATTCCCTGTAAACCCTAGAGATGGTTGTGTGTGAAAATCCCAGTAGATCAGCAGTTTTTTAAATACTCAGACCAGGCCGTCTGGCACCAACAACCATGCCACGTGGAGCCTAGGTTCACACTGCTGCGAATTCAAAATCGCGGTAAAATGCGCGATTTTACCGCGATTTCGTGGCCGCGATTTTGCCGCGATTTGCCGCGATTTCGGCCGCAATTTAATGTAAATCGCGGCCCGAAATCGCAAAAAGTAGTACAGGAACTACTTTTTGAAATCGCAGATGCGGCGTCGCACTGATTAGGACAGTGCCATTGCCGACAATTGCCGCCGATTTGAGATGCGATTTGACATGTCAAATCGCATCTCAAGTCGTTCCAAATCGTACCCAGTGTGAACCAGGGCTCAAAGTCACTTCAGCCCTGGTTCACACTGGGTACGATTTGGAACGATTTGAGAATCGCAGCCGCGAAATCGCGGTAAAATCGCGCATTTTACCGCGATTTTGAATTCGCAGCAGTGTGAACCTAGGCTCAATACTATTTCTTTCCCATTCTGATGCTTGGTTTGAACTTCAGCAAGTCGTCTTTACCATGTTTAGATGCCTAAATGCATTGAGTTGCTGCCATGTAATTGGCTGATTAGCAATTTGTGTTACCAAGCAATTGAACAGGTGTACCTAATAAAGTGCTAGGAATGGCTCCTGCATGGGAAATATGTGTCTCCTTTGGATTGTGGTCCCTTTAAGGGGGTTAGAAATGGCAGAATGAAGTACATACAAATCTCACCTATACAAAAATAGAAGGGGAAGTTCACTTGCAGTTACCCTAGGATTGTTAAGTCCTTATATAGGATCCAGAATTCGGCGGCTAGGGAGATTTTCCAGCCCTTACAACAGGTCCTGTTTTCCTGAAAGGGTTAACTGCCTGTGAGAGAGGCATGAAGAAGGGCAGGAAGCAGTCAGAATGTGTCTATAAGGTGTGATGTGGAACAGGACAGGCTTGTGTGGAAGAGCTGTAGGCTGTTCATTGCTGGGCCACTGCTAGCTGTGGTAACTTTTCTGTGGACCCCCCTGGAGACATTTTAGCACTGTTGAGGGACAAGTGTCAGTGGCAGTAATCCAAAGTTGTATTTTAATTCAGAGTGATGGACTGTTTGTGCTTTGTAGGCTGAAGGAAAGCTATTTGTTTTTTTGCCTATTTTGAAAAATAAAGGACTTTTACAGTCAGCTGGCTGGTGCTCCAAGACCCCCAAACATCAAAATATATATATTTTCCTTCATGTATGGTGTGTTTTGCTGATATTTATATAAAATATGTTATTCAGTGCTCCACTGGTAAAGGGAAAAAAGTGTTTGGGGAGGGGGGTTAATTTTTTTTGTAAAATGGAATGTTTGTTATAGTGCTGGAAGCCTAACTGTTATCTTTTCTGGGGAAGAAGGGGAATTTAATTAGGGAGCAGTACAAAAGAATAAATAAAAACCTAGGTATCTTCCATACTCAATGATTTTGAAACAGATTTTCTGGACGGCAGGAAAAATATACAAGTCATTTATTCCTACTCAGAAAGAAACGACTTATGCTTGCCCGTTCCGCTAGTTTCCTGTGCATTCCGTCGGCAGTACAGTGACAGTGGAGATGTGAGCTGCAGGTTGTCTGTGTAATGCATTGCTTGCTCCCAGCAGCACAGAGATTAACCATAGGAGTGGGCTCTGTGTAATCCCCACTTGCCACCTGCTGTTTTTCCCAGCATTCGGATGTACACACAGAGTGGACTGTGTTTATGGCCTCCCCCCCACTCTCCTGTCAACAGCAGGGGCAGGGATTAATAAAACTGAGAGTGGATCGGAGCAGGACACTGAAGTGACAGCGGGCTACCTGTTATAATACCAACCCACCACCCCTTCTTTCCCTCCCCCTCCCACTTAGCAACAGGAATAGACCAATCAGCAGGGAGGAAAGAAGCATCATGGGACATGTAGTCCCCAGAGACAGGCTGTCCATTGAAAATAATATAGGACCAAGCTTTGCAGCAGTAGGGAGGAGAGAACCAGATTTTCCTAGGCAAAGTTTGCTCCCCAAGTTGGATACCCAGGCAGAGTGTTGTGAGAGTACTGATACTTTTGACGTCACCACCCGGAGCATTCTGGGACTGTGACGTATCAAGAGGCCTATATAAATCGCCGCGCACCCGGCATTACAGCGGGAGGGAGCGATGAGTCAACACCGGAAGAAAAGAAGAGGGAAGAAGAAGGCGACGAGGAAATCGGAAGAAGACCCCGGAGCTGACTAATAAAATATTTTAAAAACCTGTGTAGTGTGTTTATTTTTTTTGACACTTTTCCTCCAGGTGAATGGGTAGGGGTACGATGTACCCCATACTCATTCACCTAGGGTGGGGGGCCGGTATCTGGGGGCCCCCTTGTTAAAGGGGGCTCCCAGATTCCGATAAGCCCCCCGCCCGCAGACCCCGACAACAAACGGCCAGGGTTGTCGGGAAGAGGCCCTGTCCTCATCAACATGGGGCAGGGTGCTTTGGGGTGGGGGTTCCGCAGGGCACCTACCTTCCCATGTTGAGGGCATGCGGCCTGGTACGGTTAAGGAGGGGGGGCGCTCGCTCGTCCCCACCCCCTTTCCTAACCAGCCGGGCTGCTGCTCGGATACGGGTCTGGTATGGATTTTGGGGGGACCCCCAAGCCGTTTTTTCGGCGTAGGGGGTTCCCCTTTAAATCCGCACCAGACCCATGGGCCTGGTATGCTCTTGGAGCATGCCGTTTTTTTTGTTAAAATTTGGCGTGGAGTTCCCCCTCAAGATCAGCAGAGTACAAGTCGCATGCCAAAGTCGGAGCATGCAAGACTGCAATCCGACTTTGATCCTACTTCAATGATATTCAATGGAGTGAAGTAGGATCAAAGTCGGACCACAGTAGTACAGTGAGCATTTGCAAAGTCGCTCCAACATGTGTCGCACCAGTCAAAATGGCTCCCATAGGGAAACATTGATTTTCACACGTCATGCGACATGAGCTCCCAATGTCGGAGCGTTTGTCGGACTAGTGTGAACCCGGCCTCAGGCTGGGTTCACACTTGTCCGACAAACACTCCGACATTAGGAGCTCATGTCGCATGACGTGTAAAAATCAATGTTTCCCTATGAGAGCCGTCTTAACTGGTCCGACACAAGTCGGTCCGACTTTGAAAACGCTCCCTGTACTTCTTTGGTCCGACATTGATCCTACTTCAGTCCATTGAATATCATTGAAGTCGGACCAAAGTAGGAGCCTTGTCCTTACCAGACATCCAACATGTGATTACAGCAGCAGTAAAACAAATTTATCTCACTCTGGGATTGTTTTGATTGGTCAAAGAACAAGTCAGACTATCACAAAGTCTGTTCAAAGTAGTATCCTGTTCATGAAAGTCGGATGGATGTAGGACCAATGTAGGACAGATGTTGCAGAGCAAAGTAGGATGAAATTCGTACTGCTGTCCTGTAGTATAGTGTGAACCCAGCCTCATACTTGAGATGTTTCTACAACTTGATTGGAGTCCACCTGTGGTAAATTCAGTGGATTGGACATAATTTAGAAAGGCATACACCTGTCTATATAAGGTCACACAGGTAACAGTGCATGTCATAGCACAAACCAAGCCATGAAGTCCAAGGAATTGTCTGTAGAACACAGAGACAGGGTTATATGGAGGCACAGATCTGGGGAAGGGTACAGAAAAATTTCTGCCACATTGAAGGTGCCAATGAGCACAGTGGCCTCCATCATCCATAAATAGAAGAAGTTTGGAAACACCAGGACTCTTCCTACAGTAGGCCGTCCAGCCAAACTGAGCGATCGGGGGAGAAGGGCATTAGTCAGGGAGGTGACCAAGAACCCATTGGTCACTCTGACATAGCTATAGCGTTTCTTTGTGGAGAGGGGGGAACCTTCCAGAAGAACAACCATCTTTGCAGCACTCATGTCTGTATGATAGAGTTGGCAGACGGAAGCCACGCTTCAGAAAAAGACACATGACAGCCCATCTGGAGTTTGCCAAAAGGCACCTGAAGGACTCTCAGATCATCAGAAACAAAATTCTCTGGTCTGATGAAACAAAGATTGAACCCTTTTGCCTGAATGGCAAGTATCATGTCTGGAGGAAACCAGGCACCGCTCATCACCTGGCCAATACCATCTCTACAGTGAAGCATAGTGGTGGTAGCATCATGCTGTGGGGATGTTTTTCAGTGACAGGTACTGGGAGACTAGTCAGGATTGAGGGAAAGATGAATGCAGTAATGTACAGAGACATCCTCAGACTAGGGCAAAGGTTCATCTTTCAACAGGACAACGACCCTAAGCAGAAAAAAAAGGTAAAAAATGAGTGGCTACAGAACAACTCTGTGAATGTCCCCGAGTGGCCCAGCCAGAGCCCAAACTTTGAACATCTCTGGAGAAATCTGAAAATGGCTGTGCACCGATGCTAACAATCCAACCAAATGGAGCCTGAGAGGTCCTGCAAAGTCAGGCCCACAATGCTTTTTAACCACTTGCTTACTGGGCACATAAACCCCCTTCGTTCCCAGGCGAAATCTCAGCGTCCGGCACTGCGTCGCTTTAACTGACAATTGCGCGGTCGTGCGACGTGGCTCCCAAACAAAATTGGCGTCCTTTTTTCCCCACAAATAGAGCTTTCTTTTGGTGGTATTTGATCACCTCTGCGGTTTTTATTTTTTGCGCTATAAACAAAAAAAGAGCAACAATTTAAAAAAAATATATATTTTTTTTACTTGTTGCTATAATAAATATCCCAATTTTTTTTAAAAAAACTATTTTTTTTCTCAGTTAAGGCCGATACGTATTTTTCGACGTATTTTTGTAAAAAAAAAAAAAAATCACAATAAGCGACTGGTTTGCGCAAAAGTTATAGCGCCTACAAAATGGGGAACAGAATTATGATTTTTTTTATTATTTTTTTTTTTACTAGTAATGGCGGCGATCTGCGATTTTTATTGGGACTGGGATATTGCGGCGGACGTATCGGACACTTTTGACACAAATTTGGCGCCATTCACATTTATACGGCGATCAGTGATATAAAAATGCACTAATTACTGTATAAATGTGACTGGCAGTGAAGGGGTTAACACTAGGGGGTGAGGAAGGGGTTAACTGTGTAGCCTGGGTGTGTTATAACTGTGTGGGGGGAGGGGGGTGACTGGGGGAGGGGACCGATGCTGTGTCCCTATGTACAAGAGACACAGATCGGTCTCCTCTCCTCTCACAGCACGTGGAGCTCTGTGTTTACACACAGAGCTCCACGTTCCTGCTGTCACCTACCGTGTCACCGACGATCGCGTGTACCCGGCGGACATCGCGGCCGCCAGGTACACGCATCGGGTCTTCGGCGATGCGTCGGGACAGTTTTTACCCGCCGCGCGCCACCCAGTGGCGCGCGCGGGTAATGCACATAAAGGCCGTTTTTAAACGGCCACTTGGCACTTGAGAGCCGCGCTGCGGACGTATTTCGTCTATAGCGCGGATCTCAAGTGGTTAACAGTTTCCTTTTAACACAGGAAAATTTGGCGTACTGTCTCTAAGACTTGCAAGTAGTTCACATGCAGACTCCACTGTTTCACATTATCTGCTCCTCACAGCATTGCTGCAAAACAATCCACCTGACTCCCATGCACAGACTTCCTGTCTTTGGGGTGGGTCCTTGAGCCAGGTTGTCAGGTGATAACTAAAGAGCTCAGCACACAGCTGTGCAATCAGCTTGCATTTCTCTCCAAAATCTGTCATAAACCTTTGGCCAATTATGGCTCTCGCAGCAGAGCGCGCTGTGATTGGCAAAAGCATACAGATCTCGCGTGCATTATGGGGCATTCCACGGCGCTTGAATTTCCCACGAACACCCCATATGTTCAATTTGTTTGCGAGAAAACGAACACCCGATGTTAGAGTTGAACTTACGTTCGACTCGAACCGCGTTCTCGGCTCTAGTGAGCATCCTGCCCATTACAGTTTGTAATTAACTAATGTATTGTGCTTGAACATACGTTACAGGTTTGCTCCACCAAACTCTCAATCTGTAAGCCAGCAACCACAGATATACAGGTGTACTTCATACACACTTCCTCTTTTTGGTTCTAAGGAACTTTTGACTTTTTTTACTTTTTTAAGGTCCAACAAGCGCAACTATTTAATTTCTTAGATAATAGGCCAATTGGTAGTGTGAATGAATGAATGGGTGCGCGCGCAACTGCGATTTCCATATCATGACAACATTGTCTTTTTAATATTGTTTTGAAATGTTATTCACTGAATTTTGCTGTTTTGTGATTTTGATGGTGTGTTTTTCTACAATAAAATATTTTTATTCAATCGTGGTGTGCCACTGAAGTGACCTTCTTGGTAGGCTTTCCTCTTTTTGTTTATAATTGGAGGCAGCAAGCAGAAACAGGAACCAGAAGGGACCTCAGCAAGGCAAGTCTTCAACAGGAACACAGTAGAGAACAGAAGTTCCAAATAAATTTACGATAATAATTGACAAAAATAATAATAATTGACAAAGCCAAGAAAACGTTGTAGCAGACATAGACCTACGGGTTGAGGCCACTGTAGAGCTACAGATATTTTCTCTGGGTCCATTGAAAAACTGGCAGTATTGAATGCTACGTATGGGACGGGTAGTGTACAGCGGGAATATTTGTGGAGAATAATACAGAATGTTGATGTCCGGAGGCCGCGCGAGCTCGTGGGGGAATTCCCCCTGCGCGACTGCGGGACCTCAGGTAATATTAGCCTGTGTGTACTGTTTGTTATTATTACATGTAGCTGTTTTTCTGCAATTGATTGTGTTGTTGTGGTGGTTCCTGTGGACCCGTTTCCTTGATGTATAAATATATAAAAAAAAAGAAAAACTGAAGAAAGTACATAATCCAGAAATGTAACCTGTTCACGATGGAACTCGCACTTCTCCAACTTACAATACAGGTAATTATCTCTCAGTATGGTGGTTCTCTAGGGATTTAAAATATATGAGGATATCGTCAAGATAAACCACCACACATTGCTGCAACATATCTCGGAGGACATCATAGATTGATTCCTGAAAGACTGCAGGAGCGTTTCAAAGACCAAACGGCATTACGAAGTATTCGTAATGTCCTGTCCTGGTATTAAACACAGTTTTTAGACCGATATCTTTGCTCTGCTCAGATGTAAAAATCTTGGCTAAGGTACTGGCAACGAGAATAAACAAATTTATTCAGAAATGAATACACCCAGACCAGTCTGGATTTATTCCAAACCGATCCACAAGTATAAACATAAGAAGGCTGTACCTAAACCTACAGACCCCGACGGAGAATGCGGGAGATAGATCTATCCTATCATTAGATGCCACCAAGGCCTTTGATAGTCTGGAGTGGGACTATCTCTGGTACACTCTGGAGAAGTTTGGGTTTGGTCCATCCTTTATTAAATGGATAAAGCTATTGTATAATTCCCCAAGGGCTAAAATAAAAATAAATAATGAAGTTTCACAGTCGTTTGAATTGGAGAGGGGAACGAGACAGGGATGTCCACTGTCCCCTCTCCTTTTCGCCTTGGCAATTGAGCCCTTGGCAACTGCTATTAGAGCTAGACAGGAAATACAGGGGTTCCAGAGAGGAGCAGAGGAGGAAAAAGTCGCGCTATATGCGGACGATATCCTCCTTTTCTTGGGCAACTCTACAACCTCCCTTAAAACTGCAGTTCAAACAGTAGAAGCGTTTGGACGATTCTCGGGCCTAGTGATAAACTGGGAAAAATCAACACTCTTACCAGTGGATTCGGTAAGCAATATGGATGGGATAGGAATCCCGCAATTAAAAATTGGGGAGAAGATGGAGTATTTGGGCATCGTGGTAACACGTAACCCAGAACAATTTATAAATAATAATTTAGTGCCACTTTTGGGCAAACTTAAACGCAAAGCGGATGTATGGGGACACTTGCCACTGTCGGTGGCCGGGCGTAGCAACCTTATTAAAATGATTTGGATGCCACAATTGCTGTATATACTTCACAACTCCCCAGTGTGGATTGATAACCGATGGTTTAAAAAGATAGAGACCCTCTTTAGGACCCTAATCTGGAAAAAGGGAAAGGCAAGGATCAGTCTCCGAACACTGCAACTGCCAACAGACAGAGGAGGGCTATCGGTCCCGCATCCGTATAGCTATTTTTTGGCGGCGCAGTTGCAGCATTTGGGGGGATGTAGCATAGAGGGGGGAGGTAATGCAAGTGGGAAAATGATACTAAGAGGGTCTCCTCATAGATCGGTAATAGAGACCTTAGAGGCCAACTCTTTCTCGGTAAAAAGTCCAACAGTAAAGATGATGGTAAGAATATGGCAAGTGGGAAAACTTGCCTTGGGCTATAAAGGATTAACAGAATACTCCCCACTATGGGAAAATAATAACTTAAAAGAAATTTTGGCCATGGGAAAATTAAAAGAATGGGATAAACGTGGGATAACCAGAGTGGCACAACTCTATACAGACTGCACATTAAAACCCTTCTCAGAGCTAAGTCGGGAATATGACATCCCAAATTCTATGTTTTTTTCCTATTTGCAGGTTAGACACGCATTACAAGCCCAATTTAAATTACAGCCGGTAAGATGGCAAAAGCTCACGCATCTCCAAAGACTAATCAAGACGGGGGTCTTGAAAGGTCTTATATCAGAATTGTACGAACGGATCAGCGATCAGTTAATAGGAAAAGAGAAGCTGAGCAAGAATAAACAGAGGTGGGAGGAGGATATTGGACTCATAACAAATGACCAATGGGACAGGATACTGGAACTGGGGACAGTGGTTTCATTAGCCCCCTCACAACGGGTTTCTCACTTGTTTCTCCTCCACAGGGTCTACTATACCCCCAAGAAATTATATGGATTTGGATGGAAGTCAGATGACAAATGTCCCAGATGTCAAAATACAGGGGACCTTATCCACATGATGTGGAAATGCCCAAAACTGCATAGATATTGGGCTAAGACTCTGGACATTATAAATGCAACCTTTGGAACCACTCTGGAACTTGAAGCCAGGGTTTGTCTATTAGGATGCATCGAAGAGAGAATGGGGCAGAGGGATATATTAGTAGCAGTTATAAGATGCCTGTTTCAGGCGAGGAAATTGATCGCACTAAAATGGCAAGCACAAAATCCACCCACAGTAGAGGAATGGTTTAACGCAATGAATAGCACAATTGGGAAGGAAAGGGGAACATGGATTAGAAGGGGCAACCTCAAAAAATTTAATGCAATATGGGAGCACTGGTTATGTAAAATAGGCCGCTCACTTTAATCAGGGAAAGTTAGGTAAAGAATAATCTAGGGAAAGGAACAGAACCAAAAAAAAACGTGTATGCACTTTAAAAGTAAGATAGGAGGGAGGGAGGGAGGGTTGGGAATGGGATTGAAGGAAATTTTTAACCTATGCAATGAATTTTTTGTATGCACATATAATGCACTGTATATAGAATATGGATTTGTATTTTTTTTTCTCTGCTATATATGTATGGAAACAATAAAAAAAAAGTATTGAATTTAAAAAAAAAAAAACACAGTTTTTCATTCGTCGCCCTCCTTGATCCTCACAAGATTGTATTCCCCTCTCAGATCGACCTTCGTGAAAACCGTTGCTCCCTTGAGACGGTCAAATAATTCCATAATCAATGGAATCGGATAAGCATTCTTAATCAGGAAACGATTGAGACCCGTATAATCGATATAAGGTCTCAGTTCACCACTCTTCTTTTAAAAAATGAAAAGAGGCCAACACCAGCAGGAGACGAGGATTTACGGATGAACCCTCGAGAGAGTGTGTTTGCAACATACTCCTCCATGGCTTTATCCTCCGAGACAGACAAAGGGTAAACCCGGCCACAAGGGGGCATGGCACCAGGTTGAAGTTCAATTACGCAATCATATGACCGTTGTGAAGGCAAACTACCGGCTTGACCTTTGCCAAAGACATTGCTAAATTCACGGTACTCCTCTGGCAAGGAGGAGAGTGAAGAGGTGCACAAGACCTTAGCCACTTTCTGAAAACATGTTTTACTGCATTGTGGCAACCAGGAAAGAACCTCAGTACAAAGCCAATCAAAAGAGGGGTTGTACCTCAGTAACCAAGGATAACCAGTAAACCACTGGGTAATGAGGTGTGGAAATGACTTGGATTATCTCATGGTGTAGAGCCAATGTGGTGCCTA
This sequence comes from Rana temporaria, assembly GCF_905171775.1. Lineage (NCBI taxonomy): Eukaryota > Metazoa > Chordata > Amphibia > Anura > Ranidae > Rana > Rana temporaria. The sequence goes on along the minus strand of NC_053492.1, from coordinate 262,120,749 downwards.
TATTTAAAAAGGGAACAAAGTCTTTACCAAGTAACTATAGACCTGTTAGTCTAACTTCTATAGTTGGGAAGATACTGGAACGTTTAATAAAAGACCACATGGATGAGTTCTTGCAGGAAAAAAACTATTTAAGCAGCAGACAACATGGATTCATGAAAGACAGAAGTTGTCAGACAAACCTGATTTCCTTTTATGAAGAGGTAAGTAAAACCCTGGACAGAGGCGTGGCTGTGGACGTGATATATTTGGATTTTGCAAAAGCGTTCGATACAGTTCCGCACACACGGCTCATGTGTAAGGTAAGGTCTACAGGATTGGATATATCAGTTTGTAAATGGATAGAAAATTGGCTGAAAGACAGAATTCAGAGAGTCGTGGTTAATGATTCTTACTCTGAATGGTCCAATGTTATCAGTGGTGTACCCCAAGGTTCAGTGCTGGGACCCTTACTTTTCAATATATTTATAAATGATATTGGGTCTGGGATCAAAAGTAACATTTCTGTCTTTGCAGATGACACCAAGCTATGCAGTGGAATAACGTCCTTGCAGGATGTCGCCAATTTACAAGCCGACCTCAATGCTCTGTCTAATTGGGCGACTGAGTGGCAGATGAGGTTTAATGTTGATAAATGTAAAGTTATGCACTTGGGGGCTAAGAATATGCATGCATAATACATACTAGGGGGAGTACAACTGGGGGGATCTGTAGTGGAGAAGGATCTGGGGGTTTTAGTTGATCATAAGCTCAATAATGGCATGCAATGCCAAGCTGCGGTTTCCAAAGCGAGCAAAGTCCTTTCTTGTATTAAGAGAGGTATGGACTCCAGAGACAGAGATATAATTTTGCCCCTGTACAAATCATTAGTAAGACCTCATCTGGAATATGCAGTTCAGTTTTGGGCCCCAGTTCTCAAAAAGGATATCGGAGAACTGGAGAAAGTGCAGAGAAGGGCAACCAAACTGATAAGAGGCATGGAGGAAAGATTAGAAGAACTAAATCTATTCACTCTTGAGAAGAGGAGAATTAGGGGGGATATGATCAACATGTACAAATATATAAGAGGTCCATACAGTGTACTTGGTGTTGAGTTATTCACTTTACGGTCAACACTGAGGACAAGGGGGCACTATTTACGTCTAGAGGAAAAGAGATTTCACCTCCAAATACGGAAAGGTTTTTTCACAGTAAGAGCTGTGAAAATGTGGAACAGACTCCCTCCAGAGGTGGTTCTGGCCAGCTCAGTAGATTGCTTTAAGAAAGGCCTGGATTCTTTCCTAAATGTACATAAAATAACTGAGTACTAAGATTTGTAGGTAAAGTTGATCCAGGGTAAATCCGATTGCCTCTCGGGGTATCAGGAGGGAATTTTTTCCCCTGCTGTAGCAAATTGGATCATGCTCTGCTGGTTTTTTTTGCCTTCCTCTGGATCAACTGTGGGTATGGAGTTGGGTGTATGGGATTGTATTGTGTTTTTTATTTTGTTTGTTTATTTTTTTGTGGTTGAACTGGATGGACTTGTGTCTTTTTTCAACCTGACTAACTATGTAACTATGTAACTATGTGACTAGCCCCTACGGCCATGGCCATTGGAGCAGTATCATGAGTCACATGGGCAGGCTGTAGAGGTCTCCCATCAATAGCCTCAATTGTAAGTGGAGTGGCACAAATCTGCAGTGGAATCGAGTGCTTGGACACAAAGGCACCATCTATGAACACATATAGGAAAATAAACTGTAAGCGAAAAGATGAAGTAACTATAAGTGTATAAATGGATAATAAGCCAATAATCATATGAGTCCCTTAGTCCGTAAAGGATCAGTTCTTAAAATGAATGGCAACAGCTATCCTCAGAGAGAGTCAGCTCTGTGAACAGATAAGCAGGGTAAAACACAGAAAACGCCACCTCAGTGTAGTATTAGAGCAAAGATTTGTAGCACACTCACAAGATAAAAATCAAGCTCATCTGTGCGTATGGGGTGTAACTCTCCGGGGATCTGAGACCGTCATCCAGTCATGAGGGAAATAGCAGGGGATTCGTTAGGCAGTCCTGTGGCCACCAGGAAGTTGACCACAACCAGCATGGAACGCAAGGAAATTATGACACTGGAAGTGAATGAACTTCAAGGAGAGATCGTTCAAGATGGGCAAAATAGGCAGGCTATGCGCTTGGAGCATTAGCTGCTTCTACAGGCTTAACATGACAGTGCTGGAAAGGTGCCATTTATGTGCCCAAGTCGGCCGTGGGACAACAAGCTCCGTGCACACAGGGCACCGCCAGCACCCACATGGAAATAGTATGGGCTGGGCCAAGATTTTTAGTATATGATTATATAGCCAAAAGATGGTACATTGAGATATAAGCATTCAAAAAATAAAAAAATGTACAACATGCATTAAGAATGTGTGCATACATAAATCATTATTCACTTACACTGAAATATAATATATATATATATATATATATATATATATATATATATCAAAACAATTATACGTAGAAAAATATATAGAAAAATATACACATAATAATATGATCATATATATAAAAATATATATGTGATATATGATATAATATATATATATATAAATATGTGTGTATATATATATATATATATATATATATACATATATATATATATATAATATATATACACAAACATATATAAAATATATATCATATATGTACACATAGGCCCAGATTCACAAAGAGTTACGCCGGCGTATCTGAATCTAAGCCCGTCGTATGTTTAAAGCGGGGGTTCACCCGTACATAAAACTTTTTCCCCTTAGATGGATGCTCGTTTTGTCTAGGGGAATCGGCTAGTTGTTTTAAAATATAAGCATTACTTACCGTTTACGAGATGCATCTTCACCGCCGCTTCCGGGTATGGGCTGCGGGACTGGACGTTCCTATTTTGATTGACAGTCTTCTGAGAGGCTGCCGACGGTCGCATCCATCGCGTCACGATTTTCCGAAAGAAGCCAAACGTCGGTGCGCAGGTGCAGTATAGAGCCGCACCGACGTTCGGCTTCTTTCGGCTACTAGTGACGCGATGGATGCGACCGTCGGAAGCCTCTCGGAAGACTGTCAATCAAGAAGGAACGCCCGCTCCCGAAGACCCATACCCGGAAGCGACGGAGAAGATGCATCTCGAAAACGGTAAGTACAGCTCATATTTTAAAACAACTAGCCGATTCCCCTAGACAAAACGAGCATCCATCTAAGGGGATTTTTTGAAAAAAATGTCTTATGGGTGAACTCCCGCTTTAAGTGTATTCTCAAACTGAGATACACTTAAACATGCCTAAGATACGACGGCCTGCGCCGTCGTATCTTAGGGTGCAATATTTACGCTGGCCGCTAGGTGGCGCTTCCATTGAGTTTGGCGTAGAATATGCAAATGAGTCGTTACGCCGATTCACGAGCGTACACTTGCCCGTCAAGGTAAAGATACGCCGTTTCCGTAAGAGATACGCGGCGTAAAGATAAACATGCCCCCTAGGTGGCGTATCCAATGTTAAGTGTGGCCGTCGTTCCCGCGTCGCAATTTGAAAATTTTACGTCGTTTGCGTAACTCGTCGGTGAATGGGGCTGGATGTCATTTACGTTCACGTCGAACACACATAAAGCACTTGCCTGATAAACTTGCGGCAGCATAACGTAAATCAAATACGTTACGCCGCCCACAAATACGACCATCTACGTGAATCTGGCCCATGGAGGTTAGCTGATTTTTGGGCACTAAAATACAACAATATAGATGGATAGGAAACACAATAAAAATGATGATGATAATAATAATAGTTCATCTGCATATATAGCTCAACATATGTATATCTGTAAACATTATGCTTATTGAAAAATTATTAAAATGATATTAAGGGATATTTAATAGCAAAGGTATGCATAGGCAAAGAACATCTGTAGTCAGCTTATGTCAAAAATGGTGTGTAGGGATTTAACAGTAGCGATAGAAGCTACCTATAAATGGCACAAATGCCAGTAGGGGTATATTATCCACCCTCTGGTCAATGTAAGAAACCACTCTGTCTAACATACCAATTTGTCCAACATGGTCAGAAAACATTCTTAGCTAAAGGAAAGACATAAACTCCTCAAAGGGGTTTATGCCCGAGGTTATCAAACAAGCGACTGGCTGCTAGGACTGTCCTTCATCCTAGCAGCCAATCACCTGTTTGTTAGCTCGGCCCTCCATCCAGAACTGTCCCGCCTCCCTCCCTGCAACTCCTCTCCTGTCCCTATCCAGACATGCTGTGCCTCCCTCTGATCTGTCTCTGGAGTGTGAGGGGGGACTGAGGACTGGAGTGTGAGGCGGGACTGAGGACTGGAGTGTGAGGCGGGACTGAGGATTGGATTGTGGGGGGGGGGGGACTGAGGACTGGAGTGTGGGGGGGGACTGAGGACTGGAGTGTGGGGGGAGCTGAGGAATGTAATGTGGGGGGACTGAGACTGTAATGTGGGGGGACTGAGGACTGTAATGTGGGGGAAGCTGAGGACTGGAGTGTGGGGGGAGCTGAGGACTGTAATGTGGGGGGGCCTGAAGAAGTTAAATTGGGGTGACCAAGAGCTGTCATGTGAGGGGGGCTGAGGATATTAAAGTGGAGGTTGGGAATGTAATGTGGGGGGTAGGCTGAGGACTGTGATGTGAGGGACTGAGGACTGTAATGTGTGGGGGGGACTGAGGACTGTAATTTGTGGGGGAGACTGAGGACTGTAATGTGGGGTTATGATATAAATAGGGGCAGAGGACAGTACTGTTAATAGGGGAGCCCAGAGTATGACAACACTACCAGTGACAGGGTGAGTGTGAGCAGGGACTGACTGGGACACATGTGTACAGGGCCTAGTGGGGGCACTACTTTCATCTGTGGAGGGGGCTATACCTTAATCTGTGGAGGGGGCACTGCCTTCATCTGTTGGGGCCTTACCACATCTAGTGGCAGGCAGCATGGCAAGTGACAATCCGCATCTGGTTGCAAGTGACATTCCGCATCTGGTAGCAGGCAGCATGGCAAGTGACATTCCGCATCTGGTGGCAGGCAGCGTGGCAAGTGACACGCTCAAAGCTCCGAACTGATTCTGCATTATGGTGAGTTTAACTATTTCATTTATTACTACAATGTAATAATAGAAATAATGCGCTGACAAATTGCCCAGCGAAAAATCGCTTACCCCCCGCATGCTATCCCCAACCGGGCCTTGGCAAAATTTTCTTCCACGCAGCCGGTCCCCGGTGCCAAAAAGGTTGGGGACCACTGCCCTACAGGACCTCAAGGTCTGGGCGTTTCCTGGACAGGTAGGACAAGACCTCAAAAAGCGACCTGCCTGGCCACAATAAAGGCACAATCTCTCCCTCCTCCTAAAGGTCCACTCATCCGCAGAGAGATGTGTAAAGCCTAACTGCATGGGTTCTACTTCACTGGCGGACTCTGTTCCAGGAGGCATGAGAGGTGAGGGAGGTGAGGTTGGGACTGCAAAGCTCAGAGCCAAATGTACAGGAGGCTTCCCCAAGCGCTCCTTAAAGGAAGTTCTCTCTCGGAGTCTGAATTCAATGAGAATGGCAAATGTGACCAACTTCCCCAGATCTGTAGGTATGTCTCAGGCTGCTATCTAATATTTGATGTCTGTCTATTTCTGTGTGTGTGTCTGTATTTATGTTTCTGTTTGTGTGTGCTTGTTTCTGTGTATGTGGGTGTTTTTCTGTGTGTGTGTCTGTGTTTCTGTGTCTGTCTTTATGTTTCTGTGTGTGTGTTTCTGTGTGTGTGTCTGTTTCTGTGTATCTGTGTGTACCTTTGTTTCTGTGTGTCCCTCTGTTTCTGTGTGTTTGTGTGTGTGTCTCTGTTTGTGTGTGTGTCTGTCTTTTTGTTTCTGTGTGTGTGTGTCTCTCTTGTTCTGTTTCTGTGTGTCTGTGTATGTCTCTCTTACTGTGTGTGTATCTGTTTATGCTTGTTTGTGTCCCTTTGTTTCTGTTTGTCTGTCTGTGTGTCTCTTGTTCTGTGTGTGTGTGTGTGTGTCTCTCTCTCTTGCTGTGTGTGTTTCTGTGTGTCTCTCTGTTTCTGTGTGTGTGTCTCTTTCTGTGTGTGTGTGTGTGTGTGTGTGTGTGTGTGTGTGTCCGTCTGTTTCTGTGTACCTGTGTGTCTCTCTACTTCTGTGTGCATGTCTGTCTAAATTAGAGTTGCCACCTCATCCCTTTAAAAAGGAACACATATGAATTACACAGGTTCTGAGGTTAATTTAATGCAGGTAAGGCACCAAATGAGTCTAATTACCACCTTAATTAGCCACAGAACCTGTGTAATTAATATGTGTTCCTTTTTAAAGGGATGAGGTGGCAACCCTAGTCTAAATGTTTCTGTGTGTGTGTCTGTTTCAGTGTATGTGGGCGTGTATCTGTGTGTGTCTCTCTGTTTATGTGTGTGTGTCTGTCTTTATGTTTATGTGTGTGTCTGTCTTCATGTTTCTGTGTGTGTGTCTGTCTTTATGTTTCTGTATGTGTGTGTCTGTCTGTTTCTAGGTGTCTGTCTCTGTTTCTGTATGTGTGTCTGTTTTTTTTATGTTTCTGTGTGTGTCTTTTATGTTTCTGTATGTGTGTGTGTCTGTTTCTAGGTGTCAGTCTGTGTGTCTCTGTTTTTGTATGTGTGTCTGTTTTTATGTTTCTGTGTGTGTCAGCTGATAGTTGTGTGGTAGAAGGTTTCCAATGAGGTGGAGGAGGGGAAGCCATGTAGAGCCATCAGCCGTGTCCCCATGCATTAACACATGGAATTCCCAATCACTGAAAGGAGTTAATGATATTCCAGGGCTGAGTTTGGTGACTAGTGATTGCAGGCAGTGTAATATTCATGTGGTGATAACACAGGGCTGCCTACATCTGCATAGACAATAACCTTGGTGGTTTTGTAGTCTAGAGAGAAACTAGAGAGTAAACCATAACAGGAAACCCGAGCATGGCTCCAACTCCACACATTGCTATTCATCATGTTGTGTGCATTTCTCCATGTCCAATGTATATATGTTTGTGTGTATAGGATCCGTGTATAATATTGGCTGAGTAGAGGAGTCGGGCTGCTGCACAATGAGGACAAAGAGATGTTACAGTCTGGTTTCTATAGCAACAGAAGATGGTGTAGTTCTTCTAACCAAAATACTTGATAATAGCAAAGTGTATTGTGGGGGCTGTGCTGAGGGGGTAGGTGTCTTCTAGAAGCGTCCTCTCCCCCGGACCCCTGTACACACACACTTACACACACACACACACACACACACCGAGCACGCTGACACTTTTCTATAGTGACATGGTTGTGTGGCTGAGGAGCTGAGAGGAAAGGACAGTACACACACACACACACACACACACACAGGCCTCATTTTGTGCATGTGAAATGTGTGTGTTCTGTAAAAGCTAGTGGTTGGCTGCTTTTCCGGACATGATGTGGTTGAATCTGTCATCGTAATGGAAATTCATTGCTGTAGCTATGGTAAATCGAGTTTTCTGCCTGTGCTGAATGCATTAGTCTAATGAGATGTTTGCAGCTGGAGAGCTGAGCTGCTGGAGACTTCCAGCCTGAGAGCAGACGGGGAGAAGATGGCTTGTGCGGGGGGCTGTGTGCATGGGCTGCCGATCATCTGTCCTTCCAGTCATAACATCAGCTCTATGTAGAGCCTCTGACAACTGGGCTGCCAAATATATCCACCCCACCAAGGTAAGGAGGAAAGCTTTCTTCATTGCTGTGCACAGTCACCATTCATGCAGCATTGGGTGCAGACACACTGCTTTCTATACATACTCATCTATACTAATACTCATCTATCCATACTCATCTATACATACCGCTTTATATATACTGATCTATCCATACTCATCTATACATACTGATCTAGCCATACTCATCTATACATACCGCTTTATATATACTGATCTATCCATACTCATCTATACATACTGATCTAGCCATACTCATCTATACATACCGCTTTATATATACTGATCTATCCATACTCATCTATACATACTCATCTATACATACCGCTTTATATAATATACTGATCTATACATACTCATCTATACATACTGATCTATCCATACTCATCTATACTAATACTGATCTATCCATACTCATCTATTCATACCGCTTTATATATACTGATCTATCCATACTCATCTATACTAATTCTGATCTATCCATACTCATCTATACTAATACTGATCTATCCATACTCATCTATACTAATACTGATCTATCCATACTCATCTATTCATACCGCTTTATATATACTGATCTATCCATACTCATCTATACTAATTCTGATCTATCCATACTCATCTATACTAATACTGATCTATCCATACTCATCTATTCATACCGCTTTATATATACTGATCTATCCATACTCATCTATACATACTGATCTATCCATACTCATCCATACATACTGATCTATCCATACTGCTTTATATATACTGATCTATCTATGCTCATCTATACATACTGATCTATACCTTCTCATCTATACATACTCATCTATACATACTCATCTATACATACTCATCTATACATACTCATCTATACATACTCATCTATACATACTGATCTATACATACTGATCTATACATACTCATCTATACATACTGATCTATACATACTCATCTATACATACTCATCTATACATACTCATCTATACATACTCATCTATACATACTAATCTATACATATCCCTTTATATATACTCCTCTATATATACTGATCTATACATACTGATCTATACATACTCCTCTATACATACTGATCTATACATACCCCTTTATACATCCTCATCTATCCATACTGATCTATACATCCTCATCTATCCATACTGATCTATACATACTCCTCTATACACACTCCTCTATACATACAGATCTATACATACCTCTTTATACATACTCCTCTATACATACTCCTCTATACACACTCCTCTATACATACAGATCTATACATACCCCTTTATACACACTCCTCTATACATACAGATTTATACATACTCCTCTATACATACTGATCTATCCATGCTCCCCTATACATACTCATCTATAGATACTCATCTGTACATACTGATCTATACATATTGATCCATACATACTCCTCTATACATACTGATTTATACATACCCCTTTATACATACCCCTTTATACATACTCCTCTATACATACTCCTCTATACATACTCCTCTATACATACTGATCTATACATTCTCCTCTACGCATACTTATCTATACATACCCTTTTATACATACTCCTCTATATATACTGATCTATACATACTGATCTATACATACTCCTCTATACACACTCCTCTCTACATACTGATTTATACATACTCCTCTATACATACTGATTTATTCATACTGATCTATACACACTCCGCAAAAACATACTCCTTTATACATACTCCTCTATACATACTGATCTATACACACTCCTTTATACATGCTGATCTATACATACTCCTCAATACATACTGATCTATACATACTCATCTATACACCCTGCTCTATACAAACTGCGGTATATATACTGCTTCATATATACTGCTCTATACATAAGTCTATATACATACTTCTCTATAAATACTGCTCTATATGTACTGTTATATACATACTCCTCCATACATACTCCTCTATACATCCTGCTATATACATCCTGCTCTATACATAGTGCTATATACATCCTGCTCTATACATCAAGCTCTATACATCCTGCTCTATACATACTCCTCTATACATCCTGCTACATACTCCTCTATACATCCTGCAATATACATACTCCTCTATACATTCTGCTATATACATACTCCTCTATACATCCTGCTCTATACATACTCCTCTATACATCCTGCTACATACTCCTCTATACATCCTGCTATATACATACTCCTCTATACATTCTGCTATATACATACTCCTCTATACAAACTACTATATACATACTACTATATACATACTCCTCTATACATACTGCTATATACATCCTGCTATATACATACTCCTCTATACATCCTGCTCTATACATAGTGCTATATACATACTCCTCTATGCATAGCGCTCTATACATACAGCTCTATACATAGTGCTCTCTACATACTGCTCCATACATACACTCTCTATCATCTCACATTACATGGATATGACATCTATGCTGGAAGCTGTTATGGTATATGAATGCTGTATGGGGAAAACAGAAAGCTATACATAACTTGTCTGGAAAATCAACCAAGAAGGTTAAATTTTCAATGTGCACCATGATAAATCTATGTGTTTATGATGAAGACTTGTAGATGGAGGCTGCATCTTATTAAAGGTGTGATCATAGACCATTTTCAGATTTTTCAGGTTATTTGTAACTTCTTACATTGAAATCTATTTTCTACACCACCATCCTAGGAAGAAAGCATTTCCCCCTAGTGTAGGATCCAGACTGCTAGCCACTATAGTAGTGCCACTTTGCACAGTCAGGTCTACTTCCCAGTGTCATCAGCAAGGCCCACCAGCATGATTGGTTCTGTGTCTCCTCTTCCTGGACATCACCTTTAAGGGGATTTTTACATCCAGCTGATCATTTGATTGTTTGTGTGTGTACAGCAATTTCTCTAACCTCAAGTAATGCAGCTTGAATGTTATTACTTTTATAAAAACCCTAATGTGTCAGTGTATGTATGTATTTTGTAATTCATATATCAAATTGGCAGCTCTTGTGAGATTGTATCCATAGTTTGACCTAGTTATGGGAATGACAGAAGTTGGACCTGTGGCCAGCTCAGATGGTAAAGATGGCTGGAACATTTCTAGTTTGTTTGTGCTGCACCATTTGTTTGTACATTTTATTTCAACTTCTGAAACAACATGTTCATTTGTAGGTAAATAAAGCAGTGGAACATTTGTAGGAAAAAAAATGATCAACACAGAATGTCATTTAGTCACCATCATCATTTAGAAATAGATATATTTTATTGTAGCCAATCTACATATATATATGTCTTTTGTAAAGAGGCTTCTGAATCTTTAATTTTTTTCCCTGTAGATAGGATAATGCTTATCTGCAGTGCAATATGTAAAACCAAAATAGCAGTTCTATTTGTTACATTAATTGCATTACATTGCAATATTTGTTACATCAATTACATTATATTATATTATTTGTTACATTAATTAAATCACATTATGTTGCACATGTCATATATCGGTGATTTTTTTTTTAAATTCAATTTTCTTTTTTTTTTATAATGATGGCTCTGTTACTTTTTTCATTATCCATACCCACAGAACACAGTGTGGAGTAAAATGTAATTTAGAATGAACCACTCAGAAGATGAAAGGCTGTTATAGCAGCCTATATCTTAGAATGCTGCCTTACAAAATGTATGTTCGATATATATATATATATATGTATATGTGTGTGTGTGTGTGTATACACATACACACACACAGTGGATGTATATTGTATACAGAATCTATTAAATGCATATATATATATATATATATATATATATATATATATATATATATAATGTATGTGCATTTAATAGATTCTGTATACAATATACATCCACTGTGTGTGTATGTGTGTGTATGTGTATATACACACACACACACACATATATATATATATATATATATATATATATATATATATTTATATATATATATTTTTTTTTTAATTATTATTTATTTATTTATTTATTTATTTATTTATTGTGTATACATATCATGATTAAAATTCCATTTGACTATACACATTGCTATCCAAAGAGAAGGGCTTCCTAATGAATGTCCTTGGCTGTGTCACTTGGCAGTATATCACAAATTCACATAATATACACAGAATATGCAAAGTCACATCCAGTATCCTAGCAACGCAAAATAATGTAATGTCATCCCAGTAGTAATGCATTTAAAACAAGCACGTATAGAGGAAAGGAAATTTACTCGGCGAGCACCAACAGAGCACTATTTTGTTGTTAATACAGTACAATATAATAGATAAAAATGAAAAATGTCAGGTCGTCTAGAGTGCTTTGCAGTGTTTGTAGCTGTACGTCGTAGCCTATGTTTTATGTCTCTGCTTGAACCACCTCTTATAGCAGTGGGGTGGTTATCATTGTAACCACAAAATGTAGAACTGCAAAGTGTAGGCAGCAAAAATACTGATCTGTTCCCCTGCGGTCACCGAAACCTGACTGTCACTGACAAAGAAAGAGAAGAGTTTGACTAATTAGCAAAGGAAGACCTCAATTAGCCTTTCTGGTGCTCTCACATATTACAAGCATCATTTATAACATGTTAATATTTACTCTTTGTTAACTCCTTAAGGCTTGTCATGCCTGCCTACTCCTCTACAAGGGGTCTATCTGGGAACCTTTCAGTCCCTGTCCCTCGTCTTATTTTCCCTCCATCAGCAATTTAACAGAATTATCTTAAAACCTTGAACAATACAGTTTCCATGAAGCCTGCGAGATGTGGCTGATTAACCTGCCATCTAAAATAATAAAGAATTCTACCATAATTACCAGGGCCCAAATGTCATCAGTCTCAATAGCAGCCTTTCTGACTTAAGGGCAGGAAGATAATTGGAGGTAGTGATTGAAAACATACATAGTTTTAATTACATTTTGTATCTTGTGCTGATGGTTCCCTCTTTCGTTTTAATATTTTTAAACGATCTGTCACGGATACCAGATGAAAATAAAAATAGAACCTAAAAAGCCACGAAGGGTATACTATTAAATTCACAAACATTTTAGTAAATGAGTCACAAAGCCGGGCAACTTAATCTGAACAAATGGTGAAAAAAATACACAGGTTTATGTTAAAGTGGTTTTACACCCATAAACAAAACATGTATTATATTGCAGCTTTTTAAAGATTTTCATCTTAATATTCCCCTGGTGATCCAGCCAATAAGTCTGTCATTTTTAACAGACCAAGCTGTCCAGACACAGTAGCAGTTAAACCTCGTACACACGATAGGTTAACCAGAGGACAACGGTCTGAAGGACCGTTGTCCTAGGTTAACCTATGAAGCTGACTGATGGTCCGTTGTGCCTACACACCATCAGTTAAAAAACCGATCGTGTCAGAATGCGGTGACGTAAAACACAACGACGTGCTGAAAAAGTTCAATGCTTCCAAGCATGCGTCGACTTGATTCTGAGCATGCGTGGATTTTTAACCGATGGTTGTGCGTACTAAAGATCGGTTTTGACCTATCAGTTAGCAATCCATCGGTTAAATTTTAAAGCAAGTTGCCATTTTTTTAACCTAAGGTTAAATAACCTATGGGGCCTACACACGATCGGTTTGGACCGATGAAAACGGTCCTTCAGACCGTTGTCCTCTGGTTAACCTATCGTGTATACGAGTCTTTAGAGGGCTAAGACAAAGCATTTGCCACTAACAGGGCTTCTTGATCAGGGGTACAATGATCAGCTTTTACTCATTTTTATAAAACCTTTATCCCCAAAAAATCAAACAAAAAAAAAACGCTACTTTAAATAATTTGATGAAAAATAGTTAGATGAAGTTCAGCCTTAAAGCTGTTGTAAACGGTCTATTTAAAAAGCACAACAAAATCCCAATTATATCATACCTACTTGCTATGGTTTTGCACAGAGCAGCCCTGATCTGTTTCTTCTGGGATCCCCTGCCGGTGCTCCAGGCCCCTCCTCTTCATCGGGTTCCCTCCACGAAAAGCCACTTTCCATGGGGGCACCCCAGCAAGCTCGTTTCTGAGTCCCGCTGCTGCGTCCACTGACACAGACAGTGGGACTCGGCCCACCCCCACTCCCATGTCACAGCTTTTGATTGACAGCAGCGGGAGCCAATGGCTCCTGCTTCTATCAGCCTGTTCAATAAGGAAAGCGACAGCGGCTGAAGCCACTACATTCCTGCACATCACTGAATCAGATTGGGCTCAGGTAAGAAAGGGGAGTCTGGGGGGTGCTGCAGCATAGAAGGTGAAACACTTTAAGGCTTTACAACCACTTTAATTTGATAGTCAAGTTCATCTAAAGCTGGGTATACACTGTGTCTAACGATCAGCTTCTGTTAAACAGATTACACACAGATTGAAATGTGTCAAGTCCTTGAGGAACCAGCAGAATTTTGATGTGTATACTCTGTTTTAATTTTCTAGTGCATCTATCACTACCCTCTCCCCAGACCGACAATGCTGCTGTCCAAAGGTGTCTCCATTGCTCTTCTATACAGAGCAGAGACACCCTAAGACAGGAAGTGTGTTACTGGCTGGATCACCAGGTGAAAATAAAGGAAAAAATAACTTAAAGAAAAACACATTTAAGGATTGGTAAGTTGCAACATGCTACACTTTTGTTTTTGTGATTAATATCACTTTACCTTAAAATCTAGATGATGTGCTGAAATGTTTCTGTACCGTAAAAGGGCTCTGCATTACCCCAAATCTCCTGACATTCCTCACTGGAACGTTATGCCGCCCATTATGTTAAAGGACCAATTGAAAAGCCCAGTAGGTGGGTTGACTTGTTAAAGGTCTTGAACTGAATATACCAGGAGGTCCGATCAGTAAAAAATTATTCTAGCAGGTCTGAATCACCCCCCCCCCCCCCAGCATTTGCCCCTCTTTACATCACATCTCCCTAGCCACAGCACTTATCCCTCTTTATATCATTCCCCACAACACTTCCCCCATTTACATCACTCCCACAACACTGCCCCCCTTCACATCACCCCTCCCCACAGCACTTGCCCCCTCTTTAAATCACCCCCTCCCCACAGCATTTGCCCCTTTTTACATCACATCTCCCTAGCCAAAGCACTGGCCCACTTCAAATCACCAAACACATCGCATTGTCTCCATTTACATCACACCCCCCCCCCCCCCCCCACAGCACGGCCCTCCTTCACATTCCCCCACAACACTGCTCCTGTTTACATCCCCCCACAGCACTGCCCCCCTTCACATCCCCCCACCGCACTGCTCCCCTTTACACTCCCCCAGGACTGCCCCCTTTGCATCACATATCCCCCCACATCACTACCCCATCAGATCTCCCTCCACAACACTGCCCCCTTCACATTTCCTCCACAGTACTGCCCCCCTTTACATCTTCCCACCACAGCCCTTGCCCCTCCCTTTACATCTCCCCACCACAGCGCTTCCCTCTCTTTGCATCACCCCCCATCACACACAGCACTACCCCCTACAAATTTGCCTCCTCACCAACACTTAGCCCCTTCACATCACCCCCCCCCCCTAACAGCATTGTTTCCTTTACATCTCCCCCACCATGCCCCCTTCACATTACCCTTCCCCCACTGCACTGCTCCCCTTTCACATCACCCTCCCCCTTCTCGCTACAATAAGGTCCTCTGCCCCCTTCACATCTGCTTCCCCCTTCAAATCACCCCCCACACACACAGCACTTCTGCCTTCATGTCACCTGCTGCCTCCCCACACCCTCCCTTAAAAGCTATGTCCTGTTGCCTACCTTACAGAGAGCAGAGAACGGCCGGGGAGGCACAGCAGCACTGGATGTAGGAGGGGGGCAGGGGGCTGCCAAGGTTAACTTTTCCTATTAAGCTGGTGATTGGTTGTTAGGACCGCCAGTATCCTAGCAACCAATTACCTGCTAGTTAATCTGGAAAGTTAAAGCGGAACTTTAGTCTGAAAATAAAGTCCTGCTAAATAACTTCAGCCTGGCCCCTTTTGCAGGTATAGCTATGTAAAACATTAAAAATAAGCGCCTATACTGTGTAAAATCCAGTAATACACTGTCCTACCCTGCTCTGCACATGCTCAGTTGCTCTCCATTTTTAGGCACTGCTGAATTTGTAGAGACAGATCTGCTCTGGGCTTCAGCAAAATGGCAGCCTCCAGCAAGAAGAAACAGGAGCAATGCTGGAGGCAGTTCACAGCACACACTCATTATAGTGACATAATAATTCATGAGGAATGTACAGGTATATTCTTTGCTAAAAAAATAAATAAATAAATTGTTATCAAGTTGTTATGGGTAAAGTTCAACTTTAACTCATGCAGCTCTCACTTTCATCCTCCATCCAGTGTGGCTGTCCCTCCCTCTCTCATTGCGATCCCCTGCCGCCCCACTCTCCACACTGCCTTGAGAATGACGGTGGCAGAGGTAAATGGGAAGGAAGGCTCCTAAATGGTGTGACTGTGGGTCTGGATGGGACAGCGGCTCAGTCCGGATCCGAACTGCAGTCTGCCATTTAGCGAAGCCTGACATAGCAAGAATAGTCTATATCTTTGGTTCTGTTTTAACAAGGGGTTTTCATGGAATGAAATCTCTCCTGATGCATTTTTAGTACCGTATTTGCCGGCGTATAAGACGACTGGGCGTAAAAGATGATCCCCTAACTTTCCAGCTAAAATTTTGGTTTTGGGATATACTCGCCGTATAAGATGACCCCCTTCCTACTAGTTTTTCTGGAAGCTGAGAGGTAGCCGGAACAACCGCTGACAGGAAAAAACGCTGACAGGAACAGGCTTTATTCAGCTTTTTTCAAATCTCACTGTGCCCATTACATGCCTTACTGTGCCCATTACATGTCTCACTGTGTCATTGCATGCCTCACTGTGCCATTACATGCCTCACTGTGCCATCAAATGCCTCACTGTGCCATTACATGCCTCACTGTGCCATCAACATGCCTCACTGTGCCATCAACATGCCTCACTGTGCCATCAACATGCCTCACTGTGCCATACCTTATTCCTGTACTGCGGACGTCCATTATTCAAAAGCTGCACCTCCTCCTCGTGCTGTTCCGTGATAGGCGCCTGTGTTCCGCCTGTCACGGAGGTCCTCTCGTCTGAAGCCGAGGATGAGAAGACATCCGTGATAGGCGGAACACCAAACAGAGGCTCTGCTGGGAAACCAAGTGTTCCGCCTATCACGGAACACCACAAGGAGGAGGCGCGGATTTTGAATAATGGATCCCCGAGACAGGTACCGGCATATAAGACGACCCCCAGGTTTTGAGGCAAGTTTTTAAGCCCAAAAGGTTGTCCTATATGCCGGAAAATACGGTATATCTCCAAATTAAATTGGCTTTGAGACAGGTTTAATTCAAATATAATAATAATTGAAACATTACACATTACAAACATTACAAACACAGATCAGGCCTTATGCGGAACAGTGTATTATGCATTATGGTCTATTAAACATTAGCATATAAAGGACAGCCAACATTGGATGCATCTCCATGCAGGTTGCATCTCCATGCAGTTTGCATCCATGGCATCCACTGAAATGCCAACTTTTTCTGTGTGCATGACATTGGGGGTAATTTACAAAAGGCAAATCAACTTTGCACTACAAGTGCATTTGAGTTTGCACTGAAAGTGCACTTGGAAGTGCAGTTGCTGTAAATCTGAGGGGTAGATCTGAAAGGAGGGGAAGCTCTGCTGATTTTATCATCCAATCATGTGCAAGCTACAATGCTGTTTTTTATATTCCTTGCATGTCCCCCTCGGATCTACAGCGACAGCAATTCCAAGTGCACATTCAGTGCACTTTCAAGTGCACTTGCAGTACACTTATGGTGCAAAGTGGATTTGCCTTTAGTAAATAACCCCCATTGTGTGTTTACCACAGAGATGGATGGGAACTGGTCTGCACGTCTGCACACCTGGAGTCAAACATCTCTTTAGCTGTATAGATTGTGGGTATAATGTTGACCTGATGGCTTTAGTACTTCCCTATTTCTTAGTCATAACCCTCCCTTATTCTATCCAAAAAAATAAAAAAAGGTTTTGTCTGTAGTTCTACTTTAAAGAAAAAAAGGTGTCATCTATCAGAATACAATAGCTGTCAGGGAAGCATCCACCCTGCTTAGCATAGATAGGAGCAGGGCTGCCAAATAGAAATTGCGGGGCCCCACGGCCCCTGGCTGTCAGGGTCCTCTCTTCCACATTGAGTAGAGATAAGAAAATGGCAAAGCCTGAACCTAGGTTTGGACCAAATTTTGCCTGTTTGGGCGTTTGGATGAGCACCTGATTGTCATATATGCAAACAGAATTTATATATGACAGGTTCCTGCTCAATCTTGTTCCTTAAAGTGGATGTAAACCCACTCTCATCCTTTCTAAACTACTGTCATAGTACTGATCTATAAGGATATACATGTCTCCTGCATGTATCCTTACCTGTCAAATGTCTCTCCTCTGTCTGTTATAAGAACTGAAAAACTGCAGATTCTGTGGGTGGGTCTGTTGTCTGGAGCTTGGTGGGTGGAGTCGTGATGTCAGTAGACTCCCCGCCCACCTCTACACTCCCCTTGTCAACATGCATTTTCGCCTGTGTATTCCTTACACTAAATTCTGCTATGATCACTAACATCCAGTCAAAATCCAAAAAAGTGACCACATGACTTCAGAAAAGGAGTGGGGGTGGGAATTCAAAAATAATGCCTGTCTCAGGCTAGTGCCTGAGATATGTAAATAACCTGTCACTCACAGCAAGGGGGAAGAACGGACAAAAGGATTGCTCAGAGCTGGATTGACTCTTTGTGGCAAGACTGGGCACAGATGATAGGAAACCTTATACTCTAAATTGTGACAACAAAACAAAAAAAAAACAATGTTGAGGTTTACATCCACTTTAAGGACACAGAGAATTATTTTGCCTGTGTCTAGAAATTACTAAATAGTCCCCTTCTGTCCCAGGACTCTGCTGCTGAACTGAGGGGTCCCGGGTAGCCTTTTCTTCAAGCCAAACCCGAACACTTTAGTGGCACAGGGCACGTTTTTTTTTTCATAGTATACACAATTGGATAATAAAAGACCTGGGACACCTTTGGGTGCCTCAAGGACAGTGGTATTGCAGCGCGCTGCGGCAAACAGTGGGTTTGGCCAAACTGCTCTTGCTGACATCGTGGCTCCCCCTCAGTGATGCCAAACCTGCCCCCAGACAGCGGCCCGCATCTCCCGAATGGCAACAGATTTTTGTGTGACTACCTCAGTTACTTGGGGAGCCACAGCCCAGTCTAAATAATGTGTCCGGGTTTCAAGCAGACTGAAACCCGGACACAAGGTCCCAAACCATAACTGTCCGGGTGAATCCTGGACAGGTGGCAACCCTAGTCCTGGGGAACTTTTATTTATTGCTTGGATCCATGGCCTCTGGAATTACTGTGCATGCCCAAAGGTATTCAGAGTCCCCTCTCTGTTCCTGGGCCCCCTTGTGAAATCATGGGAGCCGGGCCCCATACAGGAGGGCCAGCTCTTCCTTCACTATCCTGGCTCAGATCTTTCTCACACTTACTGATGAGTGGGGGGACGGGATGGGGGGTTCTCTCTATTATAACCGCTGGATGTAACAGGGAGGATGTGGCATTGCAAACTACTATCAACAAAAAAAAAAAAAAAAACTTCATGCAGAGCCTGAAATTTTACCTCAAGCTCTGTGCATACTTTTGGAAAAATAGAAAGCCAATCAAATGATCGGGAAATTCTATATTTGTTTTCTCTGTTTGAGAAAACCATAGGTTACTGATGATTAAACATCATCAATGAAGCTAAATTGTTGACAGCAAGAATACAATGCAAATGTGTTATTACACATCAAAACAGCCAGAGGAGTGTGAATTGTATCCCCCTGTACTAAAACTATTATTAAACAGTGCTTGGTTTAGGCATCTGGTATAGGTCCTAATGGTTGCTAGTGTCAAAACCATTCGCTGCTGAGTGTGGTGCTAGTTCATGGATAGAAATGATTAGCTCCAATGCTTTGAAACCACCTATATAGCACTCTCTGCTTCTGCTTCATGGTTACAGAGGAAATCCCGTGATGTCATCTCTCAGTAGGGCAGTAGAGCATGACTCTATGACAGTAGAGCCAGTCCAGCTTTGCTTTACCCCCAAGATATGTAATCAATTTTACTGATGATAATTTTATATTCAATCTAATTTTATTGTGAAATTATAATACAGTTATTAATACATTCGTACATATGTAAATAGTTAATACTGTTGTTTCATCTAATTGATTTAGTTTATCTTTTCTTTTATTTGTTTTTAAATAGCAAAGCAAAAATACACAGAACCCTAGGAGGCATTCCTCTGGTTTAAATCAATCAACTCATATATAAGGGGGTTATATACCTGACAATTCAGACAATACAATAATAAAAAATAATAATTCGCTTTTCACCCTGTCATTCCTGTCCTTCTCCATACATAACCGGGGATCGGGGAAAGAGAAAAAAAATCCGTAATACATTATATAATTCTCTCTTATGCTAATTCTCTACCCCGTTACCCCAAATCTACTTCATTAATCCACTCCCCTAATACCATTTTGCCTCCGTACCCTTTTGCCCCCGTCCCAGCAGGAAATCCATGTCCCGTCGAGATTGGGGCAAGTATTCTGTCCCTCTCTGCCTTGCCTCCCCTTTATCCCCCCATCTGTAAAGTAACCCAAAAAACAAAATCCCAGCAGTCAGACGATCAAAACAAAACAAAGCAAAACACCCAAAAAAAAAAAAAAGGGGAAGAAAAGACCCCCCCCCCGGGCCTCCCCACGTCCCCCCCCCCCCTCAATCCTCATCTATCAAGGCCTTTCCCTCCTCCGAGTATCTAAATATATTCCACTCCGCCCACGTTTCCAAATATACCTTCCGTTTCTGCCTTGAGGTCCATACCAGGTCCTCTATTTTATTCAGGTCTTCCACTCTATTGAGCCACATCCTAATAGTTGGAGGCCGTGTCTGCTTCCACATCCCTGGGATACATGCCCGGGCTGCATTTAAAAGGTGGCACACCATCGTTTTCCTATATCTCCTCACTGACATCTCTGTATCTTGCAACATAAAGAAGGACCACTCGTCTGGTAGTTGTTCCCTACTGAATCTTTGCGTTATTTCTCGGACCCTGCTCCAGTATCTTAAAATCTTGGGGCAGGCCCAGAAGATATGTATTAAAGTTCCTCCTCTCTTCCCGCACCTCCAACATCTGTCTATCATATCTGGGTAGCACTTATTCAGTACCTCCGGAGTCTGGTACCACTGTGACAAAATTTTATAATTCATCTCTTGTGTCTTTACACACATAGAGGATTCAAAAATATTCCGAATTATTTTGTTCTTTTGCTCTTCTGTAAAAGGCCTTCCCAATTCACGCTCCCATTTATTAAAAAAAGGTATCTGTGACTCCTCTGTTGGGTTATTCAAAAGCTCACTAATTCTTGATAGGGAGTGCCGTAAAGTCCCCCCCCCACTACAGTACCTCTCAAACCTTGTCAAACTTCGGCCGTATCTGGCCGGGGATTTCAAAGTATCAAGGTAATGTTGTAGTTGTAAAGACCGCCAAAAGTCAAGTTGATAGGGTAAGTCACCCATTGTCATCTCCTGCCTAGTGATCCAGGCCCCCTCCTTCAGGAAGTGCGAAGCCTGAAACCGCCCCTGTTCTATTAATTTACAAAATGGTCCTTTCGTCCAATCTGGTTTAAACTGTGGGTTTCCCAGAATTGGGAAGAGCGGTGAATCCTCCGTTGATAGAATCCCTCTCACGAATAACTTATGTGCCACCCGGAGAGTGGGACCTATCAACGGATGATTCTTAATATCCATTGAGAGCCCCCGATAACACCATGCTGCCCTCTGCAGCATACATCCGCATTGATCTTGCTCTAGCCCTGGCCATAACTTATCTCCAGAATGTCTACTCCAGTCAATAAGTCGACACAATAACGCCGCCTGGTAATATCTATAAAGATCCGGGGCCGCTATTCCTCCATCCCGTTTAGCCAATGATATTACGCAAGCCTTTATTCTTGGACGTTTATTCGCCCAGATAAATCTATTAATAAGGGACTGTGCTTGTTTGAAAAAAAAATTTGGTATTGCAATCGGGAGGGTCTGAAAGAGGTACAGAAATTTAGGTAATATGCTCATTTTGATGATGCTGGATCTCCCAAACCACGAATGGAACCCCCTCTGCCATCCATCCAGGAGGGCCCGGGTTTTGGACAATAAGGGTACAAAATTAAGTTTAAAAACTTGTGTTAAGTCCGCCGGGATGGATGTACCCAGATATGTAAGGGAGGTGTCCGACCATCTGAATCTGAACTTTAATTTCAGTTTCCTTAATTCTCTCCCTGGGATCGCCACTCCCATCGCCTCTGATTTATCATAGTTGATCTTAAAATTTGACCACTCTCCATACACACTTAGTTCTTGTATCAGGTTGGGAAGGGATTCCATCGGGCTGGTCAGACTAAACATCATGTCATCTGCATATGCTGAACATTTATATTCTGTACCTCCCAGAGACACCCCCTTAATACCAGAATTCAGCCGTATCCTACTCAAAAGTGGCTCCACCGTCAGGGCAAACAATAGCGGCGATAAGGGACACCCCTGCCTAGTCCCATTGGAAAGTTTAAAGGGTGATGACAGTATTCCATTCACTCTGACCTGCGCCACCGGGTGTGTATAGTTGCTTGCAATCCATTGCAACATCTTTCTACCAAACCCCATGTGTCTTAGTACTGCAAACATAAATTGCCAGTTTATCCGGTCAAATGCTTTTTCTGCATCCGTTCCAAAAAAGACACATGGGGTTCGGGAAGTACCAACCAGGTGGATCAGGTTCATAGTCTTAACCGTATTGTCTCGAGCCTCCCGCATCTGCACAAATCCCACCTGGTCTTTGTGGACCAATCCTGGAATGTTCCGCTGAACTCTCCCCGCCAGAATCCTAGCAAAAAGCTTCAGGTCTTCGTTCAGCAAAGAGATCGGTCTATAATTCCCACATTGGGAGGGATCCTTTCCTTCCTTAGGAATAACTGCTATCACCGCCTTCAATGAGTCAGGGTGGAATGCACCCGAGTCCCCTAAGCCATTAAACATTTTTATCATAAATGGGCCCAACTCTGACAGAAAGGCTCTATAGTATTGAATGGTATACCCATCCGGTCCCGGTGCCTTCCCCCCTTTCCCCTTTTTCACTGCCTCCTGTAATTCCTCTATTGTAATGGGTTTTTCCATCTCTTGACTCATTTCTGATGTTAGACTCGGGATGCCCGAGGATGCTATGTAGTTACCCATTTCCGCCTTATCCTGCGAACTTATTTGCAAATTATATAGAGAACTGTAAAAGTCTCCAAATCTCCCTGCTATCTCTCTAGGTAACGAGATTTTCTCTCCGCCTGTGCCCTGAATTATTGGGATATAGGTCTTAGTCTGTTGTTCTTTTAACAAGCTTGCCAGTTGTTTCCCGCTCTTATTCCCAAACTCATAGTCCTGCCTTCTACCGTTTTGTATAGCCCTTTTAGCTCTGTATAAAAGTATTTCTGTAATCTGCCTACGGGCCGCCCGTAAATCCCGTTCTAACTCTGGGTTAGGGTACTGTTTATGTCTTGTTTCCAAACTTGCAATCTCTGTCATTAAAGATGTTACCTTCAGCTCCCTTTCTCTCTTGATCCTTGACCCAGCCTTCATCAGAACCCCCCTTATTACCGCCTTATGAGCCTCCCAAACCACTCCCAGATTACAATTGGGGATATCGTTAGTCTCGAAGTACCACTTTATTTCCTTCCGTACCTCCTCTAGTATAGCCTCCTCCTGTAGTAAACTTTCATTCAATCTCCATGACCCGGACCCTGGGGGCCGGGAGTCTCCTAACGCGTATCTCAAAAGAATTGGGGCATGGTCTGTCCACGTAATCTCTCCTATTTCAACCTCTTTTACAGAATGTAACTGATTGTGTGGAATAAAGTAGTAATCTATCCGCGAATAGCTCTTGTGCGGGATAGAGTAAAAGGAGTAGTCTCGTTCCCCCGGATGCATCAGTCTCCATATATCTATTAATCTTGCCTGTTGTAACATGTGTTGAATACGCTTCCGGGTTCCCCCCCTGACTGATGATCCACCAGTTGATGTATCTACCTTTGCGTCTAATGGCGTGTTCAAATCTCCTCCCATTAACAACTGGCCTTCCTGAAAACCTGTCAAGTTATCCAAAAATTTTCTCATGAAGCGATCTTGTTGTGTATTGGGGGAATAAAAAGTGGCCAGGGTTATTACAATACCCGCTATAGTTCCTTTCACAGCTAGATACTGCCCCCCTGGGTCCACCAACGATTCTGTAAATGACCATGGGGTGTTTTTTGAAATTAAGATAGAGACTCCCCCCCTTTTAGCCTCTGGATTCGTTGCGTGATATACCCATGGGAACGATCTACTTACAAGAAAGGGTGGTCCCCCCGTCTTGAAATGGGTCTCTTGTATTAAAGCAATGTTACTTCTCCTTTTTTTCAAGTCTTGCACCAAAATCTTCCTTTTTTCGGGTATATTTAAACCCTTAGCATTAATTGATAACACCGCCAGAGGGTCCATCTCCAATCCAATGAAATGCCCCCAAGGGGTATCGCACTCTCTTCTAACCAGCAGTATCGGGTCAGGTCACAGCGGGGAGGTCCGTGGGGGGGGGGGGGGCGGAAAAAAGGAAAAGGGTGGAAAAAAGAGAAGAAAGGAGAAAAAAAAAAAAAAAAAAAAATTTAAAAAGCCCCCTCCCCCCTCCCTCCCAAAAAAAAAAAAAAAAAAGAAAAGGGGGGGAAAAATATATTTTTTATTAAATGAAATAAAATAAAACAAAACGTAACAAAACCCCCCTACTCTAGAATGATGTCAGTGGACGGCGGTGAGGAGATCATAAGCCTCCCCCCCTATCCAAAGACGTCACTAAGCCAATGCTTTTACACTCTCAGCCCCTATACCCTATGAGTGATGGCCTAATCGGGGGAATTCACCCACGCCTCTCCCGGTGAGGGATCCTCCTCATCCCCCCTCCACAGCTCCTTCCAGCACTCACAAAAAAAAAAAAATTAATTTGGTCCCACTAAAAGTTATTACCCACTCCCCGGGGCAAGGGGGGGAAAAAAGAAAAAAGGAGAGGTGGGGGGCGGCCCCCATAAAAAAGAAGGGGAAAAGAAAGAACAAAGGGGGTATGGCACTCCTGCCGCCCCCACTAACTCCTATAATACTCCTATGATACTCACGGGACACACTTTTTGCCCTGAAATATCTCTCAAAAAAAAAAAAAAAAAAAAAAAAAAAAAAAAAAAAAAAAAAAAAACACCCCCCCTCCCAACTTTACACTTTATGCAGCCGTAGGGACGTGCCCCCCCCCCCACTACAATTCCCTCATACCAGTTCATCCTCTCATTATTACAGTATCCAACAGTAACCAACTAAGCCAGTTAGAAACTGCCCCAGGGTTGAAAATAAATATTTCAGGCATAACATTAACATACTTTCTACCCGTCTGTATTATTAATATAATTTATCAGGCTATTATTATAGAGGGGGGGGTTCAAAAAGAGGGCAAGTTCAAATCTAGATATATAATATATCCCTCCTCCCTTAATCCCTCCTTCTCTTCCCCCCTCCTATCATTCCCATGGGCCCCATTCCCTCCCACCCCCTCCCTTCCCTATTAACCTCCCCCCTCCCTTCCCTATTAACCTCCCCCTTGTGAACCCCCCGTCTATACTTATTGTGCTTTAACAACCAGTTTATCAAGTTGAACTGGAAGATTTAGTGTCTACGAAACAAAACAGACAAACCCCAAAAAAAAAAGAGAGAGAAAAAAAAAAAAAAAAAAAAATTATTTCCCTTTGGGCAACATTGCCTATCTCTACTCCCCTCCTGTGAACTATATTAAATCCCTTCACCATATGAAATAAATCCTCCACTATTACTATATTATCCCCCCTTCTAAGTTGCTTCCTCCGTGATATCAAAAAAAAAAAAAAAAAAAAAAAAAAGGAGGGACTCATTACACTGCCCCCCTCCCCCCTCCCTGTCCTCCCGGGGCCAAGGCCTGAGCACTGAGCACTGATTGCCTACTTAAATCCATAGGGCAGAAGGAAAAATAAATAAAAAAATAAATAAAAAAAACATCATACTGCATATGAAAAAGACCGGAAAAGAAAAAAATGAAGGGGGGCACGTACCACTCTGCTTGTTCTTCAAGCTTATCAAAATAAATATAATATGTTAAACTTTAAGCTATTTCATGTTC
The DNA here is from genome assembly GCF_905171775.1 of Rana temporaria. Classification (NCBI taxonomy): domain Eukaryota; kingdom Metazoa; phylum Chordata; class Amphibia; order Anura; family Ranidae; genus Rana; species Rana temporaria. The sequence continues at coordinate 262,094,664 of NC_053492.1, read as the reverse complement.
TGCCTTGTACCTAACACTCCCTCCCCTCCCCCCTGTGCATTCGTGCAGCACACAAAAAAAAAAAAAAAAAAAAAATTTACAAAAATTTTCAAAAATCACACTTGACTTTATGGCCTCTGGCATTAGTGCCCCCCCTCCCCTCTATACCTCCCCCCTTACCCCACCTTTTCGTCCCTCTATACATCCCCCCTCCCCCTCCCCCCCAACACAATATCAACCCCTGTCGAAAAAAAAAAAAAAAAAAGGGGGGGGCCTGAAACACAAAAAGTCCCCCCCAAAAAAAAATAAATAAATAAATAAATAAATAAATAAATAAAAAAAAATTCATACATATATAACCATCTATACAAGGCAACATAAACATAGCCAGATTATACAGATTATTCAGTCCCCTTTCGGCTATAAACTCCACTTATATTTAGCTCTTTAGCCGCCGTTATTCCCCCCACCCCTCCTCCCCCCTCTCCCCGGGGAGAAGGAAACCATTCCGAAAAGTCAAGCAGAAAAAAAAAGGGACCTCTTCCAAAAAAAAAAAAAAATTATAACCAGGACCTAGGTTCTTTTAAAGTCCACTGTTCTGGGATTTAGCTGCAGCCAGTCAGGTACCTCAAATGGTTCTGTTTCCAGAAATACAAAGAGGGCTGGAAGGTCGCCTCTTGACCGCAGCCAAAATGATGACTGCCCTTTCTTGATAAGCACTGACATGGGGAATCGCCACCTATATGACCCCCCCCACGCCTTTACCCGATCAAGTATTGGGCGAAGTAACCCTCTTCGGTGGAGGGTAGCGTTAGATAAATCCGGTAGGATTTTCACCATTGCCCCATGGAAGTCCATGGCGCCAACTTCCCATGCCTTTCGCAAGATCGCCTCCCTATGTGAGAAATAATGCAACCGACAGATAACATCCCTGGGACGACTATTGTCTTTTGACTTGGGACCCAATGCTCTATGCATTCTATCCATCACATAATTCAATGGGGTCGGCTCTTTCATCAGGCTCTGCAAAATATGGTCAACAGTGTCCTGCAAGACCTCCTGGTCTGCTGGTTCTGGGACCCCCCGGATTCGGATATTATTACGACGGCTTCTGTCCTGGAGCTCTTCCAACTGTAATTGAATAGAAACCGAGACGTCCCTCTGTATGCTCTTCTCCCTCTCTAGTACCCCCACGCGTTCCTCCAGGGCCTTCAGCCCGCTCTCCCCTGATGATGTACGGGCCTCTAGGCTTTGTATTTCGTTCCTTACCCCCTCAAGGTCCCTGGCATGTACCTCTTCTACCTTTGAGATCAGCTCCGTGATGTCTGCCCTGGTGGGGAGGGCTTGAATTAAAGCTTTCAAAATGTCCATCTCGCTTTTAAACTCCCCAGCCTCCCGTGATAAAGGGGGTACTATGGCTCCAGCTAAGGCTGCGGACATACAGGGACTTTGTGGTGCAGTCTGTAGTGCCTCCACGTCTGATCTTACAGACATTACTTGCTGGGTTACTAACATACTGGGACCGCCTCTCCCCTGCACCTTTCCGTCAAAAACTCCGCTCTTACCTTCAGTGAGGCGATCCCCCCCCTGTTTTATAGGGAAATACCGCTGGATCTCCTGCTGCTCCGCAAGCCTGGGTGTATGAGATAGTGTAGATGTCTGAGTCTGTGCTGCCAAGGCTGCGCTGCGAGATGTCCGGCTCTCCCGTTGTTTACTCTGGTGCATGCCTCGTCCCCCCTCGTCGTCCCTATCCAGCCCTGCAACAGATACTCTGGACGGCTCTCTGGATGACCTGGACACCTGAACACTCGCTGTGCTTCCCTCCTTCGCTCAGACGGCCACAGACAGCAGGTAAATAAACTGATATCTAGTTAGATAGCAGGTAACAGATAGATAATAGCTTATGGGTACTTATGGGTGCAGGTCCGGGCGGCAAGTAAGATCCTTCCTGCCGCAATATCCCACTCCCGTGTCCCGCTCCTTCGGTCCAGCGCTCTCTCCACCTTTCTATTCGTGAACGCCGCTGCTAGCAGGCAGGGAGATAGGTCTCAGGATTCGTCACCTCCTCTATAGGTATCGTGATCAGATAGCGTGTAGCGGTGGCGTGAATAACGGTCTACACGCTGGATCTGTCCTACCGACACAGGGGGAGGCTGAAAAGACCAGTCCACGCTGCTATCCTGGCTGCATCAGACGTTACACCTGGAGCTGTGGAGGAGGGCGGGAGCTCACCAACTCACTCCCTCACCCGGCCATACGCGCTGTGATCCATGTTAACCCAATTTCCCCCATTGCTTTTTCATTCCCATTGACTTGTATTGGGTGAGCTAGTTTATCTTTTCATATGCAACCCACAGGATAGGTCTAAGCAGAATGTAAATATATATTGACAGACAAGACAAGACAGAACATTACAACACCAAAGACAGGACAAATAAATCAGGAGAAAGAAAGAGAAAAAAAAGGGGGGGGGGAGGAAAGGGGGGGGGGGGTGGCAGCAAAGATAAGTATTCTATGTTATGATATAATAATATGATAAGGCCCTTGTTTATACTAACTATTTTCCTTACTTTGTTTTCCCCAAGGGCTTTCTAATTTCTTATTGTTTCCCTGTATATTCTCCAGGGAGCCCACGTTCGGTGGTAGTTCTCCTGTGTGTCTAATTCCCGTGCTATGAGCGATTCCATTTTCTCTATACAGTCCATTTCAGTAACCCATTCTTTAATTGATGGAATTTGTATTGAGCGCCAGTGCCGTGGTATAACTAATCTCGCTGCTGTCAACCAATGTCTCAAAAGACCATTTTTAATACTTTTGTATGACCCTGGTAGAATCAAAAGCAATGTAATGCTTGGAATCTAGGAGCCAGCTAAAAAAGTTAGGAGCCAGAAAACGCACCCCGTCCCGACGAGCTTGCGCGCAGAAGCGAACACATACGTGAGCAGCGCCCGCATATGTAAACGGTGTTTAAACCACACATGTGAGGTATCGCCGCGATTGGTGGAGCGAGAGCAATAATTCTAGCCCTAGACCTCCTCTGTAACTCAAAACATGCAACCTGTAGATTTTTTTAAACGTCGCCTATGAAGATTTTAAAGGGTAAAAGTTTGTCAGCATTCCACAAACGGACGCAATTTTGAAGCGTGACATGTTGGGTATGAATTTACTCGGCGTAACATTATCTTTCATAATATTAAAAAAAAATGGGGATAACTTTACTGTTGTCTTATTTTTTAATTAAAAAAAGTGTAATTTTTTCCCAAAAAAGTGCGCTTGTAAGACCGCTGCGCTGCGCAAATACGGCGTATTGCAACGATCGCCATTTTATTCTCTAGGGTGTTAGGATAAAAAATATATATAATGTTTGGGGGTTCTAATTAGAGGGAAGAAGATGGCAGTGAAAATAGTGAAAAATGACATCAGAATTGCTGTTTAACTTGTAATGCTTAACTTGTAATACCAACGGCCACCACCAGATGGCGCCAGCCTACACCTCTGGTTCTAATAACTTGTAATAGCAACGGCTCACCACCAGATGGTGCCAGCTCACAAAAAAAAAATAGGTTATAAGATAGTGGGTGGATTTTATTGTGCTACAGGGAAGAATGAAGGCAAAAAAAATGTTCGGAGTAGACATAATGCACTCCTGCTCATTTTGTCTGTCCTTTACTGCAATGTGGTAGAAGAAACAATCAGAGCAAAAAATAACTAAAAACACAGAAAGAAGCTGAACACTCAGGATCAAAATATCAAATCCCAGCAAATAGACATAATACCATAGGCGTGCGCAAGGGGTGTGCCAGGTGTGCCTGGGCACACCCTAATCCTGGGGTTGGCAACCTGTCAATGGTGGGCAGGTGACAGGTAAACCACAATCCTTCCTTGTCGATCCTCAGAACCTGTACAGGAGAGGCGGAGGGGTGGCATTTAGTGGAACCAATCTTTATTTTCCTCCTGCAGCATCTGAAAGTAGGCTTCTCCTCCTCTCCCTTTTGTCAACATTCAGCTGCCACAGGAGGAAATTATAAGGGATTGGTACTAATATATGCCCCCCTCCTTTCCCTGTTCCTCTTCCTTCTGTTGCCCAGGTCCCCCATGTGCTACATTGCTCTCCCTTCCTCCCACTGTTTCAGGATGGAGAGCGGGGAAGAGGCCGATAAATATGTCAAACGCATATGTGTTGGAGCTTTGGGGTGCACACCCTAATGCCATAGGCTGCGCACACCTATGCATAATACACAATAGTGCAGCGCTAAGCAAACAAATTAATTGAACATTGAAATAAATAAATTAAAAAGTTAATGGAGAGCAGAACACACAAATTCCCAAGGTGGCGTCAAGATTTGCATCTAAGTATATTCTTATGGGTGAATCCATGCAGAACCTCCACCACAGAAAATGCTACCAGCTCACCTCATCAAGTGAACCCCTGAATTAACAGATGGGTCAAATGCGCATTCCCATACAGGGTAAACGATTCGATATCGCTTGGTGTGTTCTCCTGTAGTAATTGAGAGGTCCAAAATGCTTGGGAATGATTGCAGGGCTGAGCGGGCTGGGCTGGCTCAACCGACCTATACCCTCCTCAGTAATACAGACTGAAGCTCTGACTCACACGATGCATGTAGTAAAGAGAATATACTGTATAGTGCTCTCTGCAAGGACTGACTTTATTAAAATAAAGAATAACAGCTACAAACACGGCACTGCAACCCAGTGCCTGGTATACTAGTGTTCTTTACAGGTGAATCAATGATGGCTGCGGGTAACGTCACATGACTCCTTTCCGTACTTGTTACGTCCCGGGGGTGGGACTTCATCAGCGGATACGGAGTCACGTAGGACACCCACCTAATATAGTCTCAGTTAGCTCTAAAAACAAGATGCCTCCTCCTGTGGTATATCACCAAGGCAACTATACACCATCCCTGCACAGCCAGAAAGTGTCCACAGACATCGGCCCAACATGATCACGTGTCCGCTGCTACGTAGCAGCCTGACAAGACACGTAATACAATCTAGATCATGTATGTAAACATCTCGGATAAGGAATCGGGTCTGAGCATTAGTAAACCAATCTAAACATCCCAGAACCCTGCCCAAAGTATAAAATACTCAAACACTTACATAAACTATTCCCCAACAGGTAATAAATGGTATTTAAAAATTATATTAAAATAATCCATCAAGGGAGAACACATTATAACACATATAAAAATGTATAATTTATATTTATATAAAATTATGTAGAAAAGATATCAGCAGCCATCCTTAACAACATATACGTAAAAAATCTGACAAAAACATTACCGATCTGGTATAAATTTAGATCAAAATCAACATTTTAGGCCTGCAGGGACTGAGACCTTAGTCTCATATACCCAATACGGTTCCCTGTGTTTTTTTTAACCCTTTCAATACACCAGAATTTAAGATTCTTGATTGTGGAATATCCTAAAATGCTTAGAAACATCATGGGTTTGTAATAAGATCATGTATTTTATACTGTTTATTGGTCCCCAAGGCTAAAAACAATTTTTAACTTTGATACCGGGCCTATTCTGGCACGTCTCTCCTTCATGTAAAAATCATAATTTCTTTGCTAGAAAATTACTCAGAACCCCCAAACATTATATATATTTTTTTAGCAGACACCCTAGGAAATAAAATAGGGGTCATTGCAACTTTTTATCTCGCACAGTATTTACGCAATCATTTTTCAAAAATGTTTTTCATGAATTAAAAAAATACGTTGAGTAAATAGATACCTAACATGTCACACTTTAAAATTGTGCATACTCATGGAATGGCACCAAACTTCAGTGCTTTAATTTGTTTTACAGTTACCAGTTTAGAGTTACAGAGGAGATCTAGTGCTAGAATTGTTGCACGCGCTCTAACGCATGCAGCGATACCTCACATGTGTGGTTTGAACAGCATTTACATATGTGTTCGCCTCTGAGCGCGAGCTACCGGGGAAAGGGAAGTTTAAAAAAAAAAATATTATAATTTTTTTTACACTTTTTTTTACATTTTTATTTTTTTGATCACTTTTATTCCTATTACAAGGAATGTAAGCATTCCTTGTAATAGGAATCTATTGTGACAGGTCCTCTTTATGGAGAGATGCGGGGTCAATAAGACCCCACATCTCTCCTCCAGGCTGGAAAGCATGAGATCGAAAAAAAATTCACCGATCTAATGCTGACAGCCACGATCGCGGCTTTGTTTACATCTGGGCGTCACGCCCGGGCCTCCGGCGGTCATAGAGATGACTGGTGACCATCTGGTCACCGGAAATCTCTATGCTCATCATCCAACGCCGGACGATTCTTTCTCCGGGCCCCCGATGGCACAGGAGAGCCTGGAGAAGCACTGGATGGCGGTTGACGTCCCCTCCTGTCGCCTATAAAAATGATCAAGCAGTGGAACTGCCGCTATGATTGTTCTTATCGTGCACAGAATCGCCGGCTGCAAAGAATGATATCTAAATGATGCCTGTAGCTGCAGGCATCATTCAGCTATCCCCGCACAAAGTCAGCGACGTCATATGACGGCGTGTGGCAGGGAAGTGGTTCCTTTATTTGGTGTTAAAGCGGAGTTCCACCCAAAATTTTAACTTTCACTTTAAGGAGTCCTAACCCCCTGACATGCCATATTTCCCATGTAATTTTTTTTTTGGGGGGGGGGGGGGGGGGGGGAAGTGTCCAGCTCCCACTTCTGCCGCCTAGGTGAATCCTCCTCTCCCCCTCCCTGCAATCTTCTGGGAAACGTCACAGGTCCCAGAAGATTTATTGGCCATTCAGGACAGCCCAGTGCAACTTCGCGCATGCACAGTGCCCGCACTAGTGATGCGGGGGGAGAGAACTAAGTCTTCGGGCGGCTGCATTGCTGGACCACGGGACATGTGAGTGTTTGTTTATTAAAAGTCAGCAGCTACACTTTTTGAAGATGCTGACTTTTAATAAACTGAAAAATGTGTGGAACTCCGCTTTAACTTTTGAATGCCTGTAGGCAGTACAACGCTCGCAGGCATGAAAGCCGGTAAGGAAGGAGGACAACCTATTTTATGAATGGATGGGAGGGTCAATAACCCCTGGGGCAAGCTGTCACATAAGGAGGGAGCTTTTTTTATATATGAATTGCGGTTGTGATGGAAACACAAGGCCTAAAACCGTATCCTGTTTTATTATTAAAGCGGTGTTTCACCCTGCAGAACAACTTTTTAGCATAAAATTAGGCATAGTAGCGCGAGCTACAGTATGCCTGTCTTAATTTTTTTATCCCCGTACTTACTGTGTAATCATACATAGAAGATTCCGACTGCCCGCGGGGAATGGGCGTTCCTTTCAAGAGGGAGGGTGATTGACGGCCGGCTATGGCGCGTCACGCTCCCCGAAGACAGCCGGAGTAGGTCTCGGCTCTTCACGGCGCCTGCGCACAGACTATGCGCAGGCGCCGTGAAGAGCCAAGCCTATTTCGGCTATTTCTGGAGAAGCGTGACGCGCCAGAGCCGGCCGTCAATCACCTTCCGTCTGGATTGGAACGCCCATTCCCCGTGGGCAGTCGGAATCTTCTATGTACGATTACACAGTGAGTACGGGGATAAAAAAATTAAGACAGGCATACTGTAGCTCGCGCTACTATGCTGAATTTTATGCTAGAAGATTTTTTTTTTATAGGGTGAACCCCCGCTTTAAGAACAATTTTTTCAAATTTTTTATACTGAACATTGTAGTCTAAAACTAACTATAAATTATTATTATCCATTTGGTAATCCCTATTATTATTATTATTATTATTAGACACTCATGTCTGTCTGTCCATAGCTCTCATCTCTCCATCAAGAATAGTTTTAACATACTCCTTCCGTTTTGTGCATTGACTCCATTAAACACCTGCAGGGAAAATGAACTAAGAACCTGATTGGTTGCACTTTACACATCATCTCTTCCCTTTGCACTACCAAACTACTAAATCATGTATTTTTTTTAGTAAAAACGGTTGCTTTAGTAATCAATTGATGTTCAAAATGTCTATTCCAGCAAAATAAACTTCATTCATGTTAGAAATATTCTGCTGAACCCTGAAATGCATTCTTGCATATGTAACACTTATTGTGTGAATGATGTGTAGGAAAAGCACTGAAAACTACAAGCAGCAGTTGAGAACAATGATCTCAAGGGTCATCATTTGTTACTGTTGTATTCACAAGTGGTCTTCCGCTTTGCACAACAAATGCTTATGAATCTTGACAACGCTTGAGAATCTATGGTATATGGCATGCTGCTATACAATATTAGCCAAGAAGCCTTCAATGGCTAGGATCCTGATTGTATTTGTCGCTTGCTGTGGTGCTTGAATGAATGAAAATCTATCATGTGTATTAGCTCTGCTTACCAACACTGCAGTGCAGCATAATGATCTACAGCTTTTAGAGAAAAGCTTTGTGGGTTTGGGAAAGGGACAGGCTCTTTCCTAACTACCATACAATATACTGCACCTCTTGTGTATCTTTGTTGCATGCATGTTTGCAACTATTTCAGACATTTAAGTCATATATGGATACATTTTTCTTACACATATTTACAGATAAAAAAAAAAACTATGCGTTGAATAAGATGTTTTTCTTATTTATTTTTTATTACTATATTCCTCCAATAGCTTAAATCTGACTGTTGCTCATAATATACTGCTGCAGGCATCATAATATACAGCTGCAGGCATCATCCCAGTACCGTTGTTTAGAGCCGGCGATTGGCTATCCAGACATAACAACCGATGCGGCTAAAAGCCGCTCGGTTGTTATGCCGGAGGAGCGGGAGGGGACAATTTTTCCCAAAAAGTTGCGTTTAAAACACCGCCGCACAAATACCGTGTGACATAAAATATTGCAACAATCACCATTTTATTCTCTAGATTCTCTGCTATATATATATATATATATATATATATATATTGTGAGGGATTAGCTCGTGGGGATCACCTTTTCTGAAATCACAGTCTGTAAGCAGGCACTTTCTTTTAAGTCTGGCGGATGCCAGATTTTATTTATAAACGGTTTGCAGATTAAAATAAACAAAACAGTAAATTAAATCCTTGCCGTCCGGCGCTAAACTAAACAAACAGGATCTCCTCTCTATACAGTGTGGGGCTAGTCCCTGACACCCACAAAACATGCAGTAAAGCAAACCTTTTCAGTCCAGCACTCAGCGCTCCCCTCACTCAGGTCCCTTCCTGAGTTTCAAGCCAGAGCCCTGTTGTGCTCTCTTCCTGGACATTTAAAGTCCAGCTGATTGTGGACTCCAGTGGACCCAAACATCCGGACCGGAATCCTAGCCAGGCCCAGAGGCTGTAAAACCCGGAATGGATTCCGGTTCAATCTCTCATAATGGAACGTATGCGAGGTGAAATGTACCTATGATCATGTATCGCACCTCGCATAGCGTCACATATCCTCCCCCTCTGCTCAAGCCCCTGCGGCTGAGCACTTGACCCAACCATACAGTGCACACGGGAGAGGGCATCTGCATTATTTTGGAGCTTCCCTGGCCTGTGCTCCACCGTAAATTTAAAAGGCTGTAGAGCCAGGAACCACCTTGTCACACGAGCATTTTTCTCCCTGTTATCACACATCCACTTCAGGGGAGCATGGTCTGTGACCAGCTTAAATGACCTCCCCAGTAGGTAATACCTCAGGGAGTCTAAGGCCCACTTAATGGCGAGACACTCCTTTTCTACGATGGCATAATTTTTCTCGTGCTTGTTCAGCTTCCTGCTCAGGTATACCACTGGGTGCTCCTCACCATCCCTGATCTGTGACAGTACGGCCCCTAGTCCCACCTCAGAGGCGTCCGTCTGTATAACAAACTCCTGGCTAAAATCCGGGGTTACTAGTACGGGTACCATACAAAGAGCCTGTTTTAACTTCTGAAATGCCCCCTCGGCTTCGGGGTTCCATTTGACCATGACCGACCCCTTACCCTTCGTTAGATCGGTCAAGGGGGCGGCAATGGTGGCAAAATTGGGTATGAAACGCCTGTAATACCCCGTAATGCCCAGGAAGGCCCTCACTTGTTTTTTATTGACTGGTTGGGGCCATTTTTGAATTGCCTCAATCTTATTGGTCTGCGGCTTGACCATCCCCCGGCCAATAACGTACCCAAGGTATTTGGCCTCCTCCAGGCCTATGGCACATTTCTTTGGATTGGCCGTGAGACGTGCTTCCCTAAGGGAATCTACGACCGCTTGTACACGGAGCAGGTGCGATTCCCAATCTGGGCTGTGGATGACCACATCGTCCAAGTACGCCGCTGCATACGAGCGATGTGGTCTCAAAATGTTGTCCATCATTCGCTGGAATGATGCAGGGGCTCCGTGCAGACCAAACGGCATCCGCTTATACTGAAACGAGCCCTCAGGAGTGGAAAAGGCAGTCTTCTCCTTGGCCGATTCAGTAAGCGGTATCTGCCAATAACCTTTCGTTAGGTCTAGGGTCGTTATGTAGCGAGCCTGTCCCAACCTGTCCACAAGTTCGTCGACCCGGGGGATCGGGTAGGCGTCAAATTTGGACACACTGTTAAGTTTTCTAAAATCATTACAAAACCTAATACTGCCATCAGGTTTTGGGACCAGCACTATGGGACTTGACCACTCACTGTGAGACTCCTCGATCACATCCAACTCTAACATATTTTTTATTTCTTCCGCAACTGCCTCTCGCCGGGCCTCTGGAATTCTATATGGTTTTACATTTACCCGAACCCCTGGTTCCGTCACTATGTCATGTTGGATCGTGTTGGTCAGTCCGGGTAAGGGGGAGAAAAAGTCTCTATTTTTCTGCACGAATGCCCTAACGTCACTTTGCTGTGCTACGGACAGAGAATCTGTGATGGGAACGTCAGGTATCACGGGTATCCGGTCTGTTGGAGGCGGGGACGTGGCCAGTAAAGTCTCTCGGTCCTTCCAGGGCTTTAAGAGATTTACATGGTAAATTTGGTGTGGTTTCCTTTTCCCTGGTTGGTAGACTTTGTAGTTTACCTCCCCCACCCTTTGGACAACCTCAAAGGGACCCTGCCACTTGGCTAAAAACTTACTTTCTACCGTGGGAACCAGTACCAACACTCTGTCCCCCGGGTTGAAAGTACGGACCTTGGCACCCCGGTTATAGACCCTCCTTTGGGCCTCCTGGGCTCGCTCCATATGTTCCCGTACTAGGGGCAGAATGGTTGCGATTCGGTCCTGCATCAAGGAGACATGCTCTATGATGCTCCTATATGGGCTGACCTCTCCTTCCCACGTTTCTTTAGCAATATCTAGCAGGCCCCTGGGATGCCTACCATACAAAAGCTCAAAGGGGGAATAGCCTGTGGAGGCCTGTGGAACCTCTCGTATGGCAAACATGAGATATGGTAGCAAAAAATCCCAGTCTCTCCCATCCTTGTCGACCACCTTTTTCAACATACTCTTCAATGTTTTATTAAACCTTTCGACCAGACCATCTGTCTGGGGGTGGTAGACAGAAGTACGGAGATGGGAGATTTTGTACAATCTACACAACTCCTTGGTAACCCTTGACATAAAAGGGGTGCCTTGATCGGTCAAGATCTCTTTTGGGATCCCCACTCGACTAAACACCTGGACTAATTCCTTGGCAATAACCTTGGCGGAGGTGTTACGCAAGGGTATGGCCTCAGGATAGCGAGTCGCATAGTCCAGGATCACCAGAATATGCTGGTGACCCCGGGCAGATTTCACGACCGGCCCCACCAGGTCCATGCCAATCCTTTCAAAGGGGACCTCAATTATTGGTAGAGGAACAAGGGGGCTGCGAAAATGGGGCGATGGTGCTGACATTTGGCACTCGGGGCACGATTCGCAGTACTCCTTGACCTCTGCATGCAAACCGGGCCAGAAGAATCTTTGGGTGATTCTCTCCCTGGTTTTTTCGACCCCGAGATGTCCCCCCATAACATGACCATGGGCCAGGTCTAGCACCACCCTGCGAAAGGGTTTGGGAACCAGTAGCTGTTCTACCTCTTCCTCTCCATGTTTTATCACTCGATATAACAAATTGTTTTTAATTGCCATGTAGGGAAAGGACACCACCCAATTAGGATCCACCGGTTCCCCATCCAACACCTTAACATTTTCCCTGGCATTTATGAGGGTGGGCTCTCGCAGCTGCTCGGTACAGAAATCCTCCCTCCTGACCTCCAAGTCGGGTACCACATTTTGGCTACTCTCCATGTCAGGGTCAGGCAAGGTTTCCTGTTCATTACCCTCAAGCTGGGTGCTAGCTTCTAAGTCCTCCGGTTCCCCAGCCATGGCAGGGAAAGGAAGAGGATCTCCGGCTTCCTCGATCCCACCAACAGCATGCCCTTCCCTTTGGCAAAACGGGTCTGGTGAGAGTTCTCGAGTTTCCCCAGTAGGGGTAACGCTATCTACTGGCCTCCCTTCACTCTCCCATAACTTCCAAAAAATGAGGAAAGTCTCTCCCCACTAAGGCTTCATGGAGCAGTGAAGGTACCACCCCCACTGAATGTGTTACACAGCCCCAGGGGGTATCAACCTCAACCACCGCTGTCTGGTAGTCCCGAGTGTCCCCATGGATGCATATTACCCCAATACAACTGGGGTGTAGTTTTGCGGGGTCTACACACGCACTCCTGACTAAGGTCACCACACTACCAGAGTCTAGCAGGGCTGTAAGAGGCTTGCCATCTATTGAAATAACGCACATTTGTTTTTCAAGGCGACTCTGACTTGTCGCAACACATGCGACCTGTGCAAACAGAGAAATGCGTCTTACCCTATCAACATAATCACATTGCATAGGTTCATCATTTAGAGGGCAATCTGCAGCAATATGGCCTAATGCATGGCAACGAAAACACCGTATTTGCCCTACCCCCAGTCCTTTTAACGGTCCCAAAAACCTTCCTGGCTTCTTTGGCCAGTCTCTAGGTCTAGGACCTACAGTCTCATCTGCTGTAACAACAGTCTTATCCACTCTCCCCAAACTCTTGAACCCCGGAACAGTCTTACCCGAACCGTTGGGAGATCTTGCACCCCGAGACACACCGAAGTGGGGCGTAGGTGGGTTTATCAAGTCCTCAGTAGCACTGTACCTCTCCACTAGGTCCACCATTTGGGCTGCAGTGTTGGGGTCCCCCTGTCCGACCCACTTTCTCAGGGTAGCAGGGAGCGCACGCAGGTACCGGTCCATTACCACACGCTCCACAATCTGAGGGCTGGTCAGAGTCTCTGGCTGCAACCACTTCCTGGTGAGGTGGACCAGGTCAAACATTTGTGACCGGGGTGGCTTGTTGCTGGAATAGGACCACTGATGCACGCGCTGGGCCCGAACTGCCATGGTGACACCCAAGCGTGCGAGTATTTCTGTCTTTAGAGTCTCATAGTCCTGGGCCTTATCTGGTTCTAGGTCAAAATAGGCCTTTTGGGGTTCTCCTGTTAGGAATGGGGCCAATAGTCCCGCCCACTGCTCTTTTGGCCATCCTTCGCGGTCAGCGACTCTCTCGAAAGTCGCCATGTACGCCTCAACATCATCCGCCGGTGTCATCTTTTGCAGGTGGTAGGAAGCACGTACAATCTTTGGTTCCGCTAACACCGGAGGTGCGGACCCCTTTTTCAGTTCCACCAGAGCTTCGGTGAACTGTCGGTTCATCTCCTGCTGGGCAGCGTGTTGTGCTGCAACGGCCTCTGCAACTTGGCGGTGTTGTGCTGCAACGGCCTCTGCGACTTGGCGGTGTTGTGCTGCAGCGGCCTCTGCGACTTGGCGGTTTATCTCCCGCTGGGCTGCATTGGCCTGTAGCAGGGCCTTTAACATTTCTTCCATTTTCAGAAAAGTGCCCGCTGAATCCACCACGTGTGAGGGATTAGCTCGTGGGGATCACCTTTTCTGAAATCACAGTCTGTAAGCAGGCACTTTCTTTTAAGTCTGGCGGATGCCAGATTTTATTTATAAACGGTTTGCAGATTAAAATAAACAAAACAGTAAATTAAATCCTTGCCGTCCGGCGCTAAACTAAACAAACAGGATCTCCTCTCTATACAGTGTGGGGCTAGTCCCTGACACCCACAAAACATGCAGTAAAGCAAACCTTTTCAGTCCAGCACTCAGCGCTCCCCTCACTCAGGTCCCTTCCTGAGTTTCAAGCCAGAGCCCTGTTGTGCTCTCTTCCTGGACATTTAAAGTCCAGCTGATTGTGGACTCCAGTGGACCCAAACATCCGGACCGGAATCCTAGCCAGGCCCAGAGGCTGTAAAACCCGGAATGGATTCCGGTTCAATCTCTCATAATGGAACGTATGCGAGGTGAAATGTACCTATGATCATGTATCGCACCTCGCATAGCGTCACAATATATATATATATAATGTTTGGGAGTTCTAAGTAATTTTCTAGCAAAAAATACGGATTTTAACTTGTATACACCAAATGTCATAAATAGGCTTACACCATGGGCCATATTCTCAGAAGAGTTACGACGGAGTATCTCAGGAAACTCCGTCGTATCTCTGTTTTTTGACCCGCGTATCTATGCAAGTGATTCCTAGAATCATTTTCGCATAGATACGCTGAAGATCCGACAGGTGTAAGTCACTTACACTGTTGGATCTTAAATGTAATTCGCCGCCGGCCGCTAGGTGGCATTTACGTTCAGGTCTCATTTGTTTATGCAAATGAGCCTGATACGCCGATTCCCGAACTAAATTGCGTCGCGTAGCCGTCGCTTACGTCGTTTGCATAAGCGTAAGGTTACCCCTGCTATATGAGGGGTAACCTTACGCCAGTCCGACGTATGCCATGTTAAGTATGGCGTCCGGTCCGCGTCGTCTTTTCCCGTCAGGTACGTCGTTTTTGTAAGTCGTTCTTGAATACGACTTTAGGTCAATGACGCACACGTCGGCGTCATTGAAGTTTTCTGTTGAGAACTGGAGCATGCGCACTGGGCTATTTTAAGCCCGGCGCATGCGCAGTTCGATCGGCACTGGGGCGCGCTTAATTTAAATACAAGCCGCCCCCTTTGAACTACGCGGGGATACGCCGGGCCTTTTACACTACGCCACCGCAAACTACGGAGCAAGTGCTTAAGGAATACGGCACTTGCTCCAGTAATTTGCGGCGGCGTAGTGTAAATAGCTTACGCGATGCCGCCGCAAATTCTTGGAGAATCTGGACCCAATACCTTATTTGTGATGAAAAAAAAAGACATTTTTTGTAAAGTAAAAAACGACGTTTTTGAAACTTCAATTTTCAAAAACGACGTTGCCTACACACCATCGTTTTGTCACAATGCTCTAGCAAAGCGAGGTTACGTTCAGCACTTTTTTCCATTGAAGCTCGCTTCATAACTAGCTTCTGGGCATGCGCGGGTTTAAAAACGTTGTTTTAAACGTCGTTTTTGCTACACACGGTGATTTTTTGTGAAACAAAAAACAACGTTTTGAAAAACGACACAAAAAAATTGAAGCATGCTTCAATTTTTTTTGTCGTTTTTCACAAGACATAAGAGAACGTTTTCCCCCCACACACGGTCATTTAAATTGACGTTTTTAAAAATGTCGTTTTTTTTCATCACATAAAGTGATGGTGTGTACGCGGCATTAGGCATGAAAGGGATAAAATACGAATATAAAACATTACTTTCTCGGGTACAGCAACTTTGCAGTTCACAAAAACTGGCTGCAGAATTAGACAGTCTTGGCTTTTAAAAAAGACAGGTACTGAAAGTATTATCACTATGCCAGTTGGCTGTTCTTTTCCATGTCTTCAGGGACATTCTTTCCTTAATTAAAATATTTCTTTTCCACAATAAACACCAAAATATTTTTCCTACCACCTTTCAGCAACTCTTTTGTCATAGTAGTGTAGTACAATATAATATAATATTGTTGTGATTGCCACTGACTTTTTATTAATCAGAGCTTAGCTTACTAGTAGTGCAGAGTGGCATTAATATTTATATTTTGACTGTTGACATCAGAATACTAGAGTTGGAAGCACATTACATTGCATAGCTGGCCTGAGATAAAAATTGTCTATGGCATTATAGAGTACCAACCTCAGTGTTTAATAATATTCTTGTTGGAAGCATACTACATGGCAGAGGTGGCCTGGGACTAGAAGTGGTCATGGCCTAATAGAGTACCAGCCTCAGTGTGTAGCAATCAGGTCAGAAAATAATCAGTGTCTCATTAGGTAAACTTTAATAACACTTCTCAATTGTCAACACTGCCATAAAAAGACCGATGGTAGTCCTTATGGTCTTGCACCTACAAGCCATTTCCAGATCTCTGAACTTGGTTTGATACATGGTAATAATACTGGCACATGAAGACATTTCTGGTGACATGAAACTTATAAATACCAATTATGGCCAGTTGTCACAATGGTTTCAGCAATGTGTATTGTGATTGTAAACGATCACCTTGTAAAAAAAAAAAACATTCAGTTTAAAATATAAATGAAAGGCAAAACATTTGTGTAGAGATAAAACATTGTAACCGCTTCCAGACCACTCAAAGTAGATGTACCGCTACAGAGCGGCCCGGCTGTGCTGGGTCACGTACATGTATGTGATCCATTATCTCCGGGTAGGGGGTGAACGCATGTGTGCCTGCCACCTCGGCTGTGCTGTCATTTGCTACAGCACACTCACCTGTCCCTTGGTCCAGCGATGCAGCCGCCCGAAGCCTCGCTTCTCTCCTTCTCTTCTCCCCAGCATCGGCATTCACAGCTTGCGACTTCACAGTTGGGTGCAGACTGTGCATGCGCGAGTTGCGCTGCGTGTCCTGAATGTCCAGGCAATCTTCTGGGACCTGTGACGGGTCCCAAAGGATTGCAGGGAGGGAGGTGAGAGGAGAACCTTCGCTCGTGGCACTGTAGCGCCACCAGTGAAAGTGGGAGCTGGGTACCTGTCAAAACTAGGTACCCGCTCCCCCCCCCCCCCCAAATAAAAAGGACATGCCAAATGTGGCATGTCAGGGGGTCAGGAGTAGCGGTAGTTCCACTTTTGGGTGAAACTCTGCTTTAACTCTAACCCCTTACCCTAATGAAAAAAACGCTGTATAAAAACGTGCAAAGATTGATTATGCATAAAACATGCCAAAAAAAACACTTAAAGACACTTAAAAATTCTATGCTCAAGTGTGAATACAGCCTCACAGTCCCACTTTAAGTCACTGATCACTGCCACTACTAGTATAAAAAAATATATATATATTGCATCGTCTGTAGACACTATAAGTTTCACACAAACCAATATACACTTATTGGGATTTTTTTTTACCAAAGACATGTAGCAAAGTACACTTTGGCATAAATTTATAAAGAAATTAGATTTTTTCATTGGATATGTTTTATATCAGAATGTTTTTTTTTTGTTTCAGTTTTTTTCGTTAATATAGTAAAAAAAAAAAAAAACCCTGTGGTGATTAAATACTACCAATAGAAAGCTCTATTTGTATGAAAAAGATGATATAAAATACATTTTGTATATATCGTTGCATGACCATGCAATTGCCGCTTAAAGTAACGCAGTGCTGAATAGCAAAAAATTCTTGAGCTTAAGTGGAATCAATACTGAGGCCGCGTACACACGTATTTATCGGCGTATACCGCACACTTTTTTTCCCTGAAAATCAGGGCAAAATCGTGGGTGCGCGATATACGCCGATACCCGCTTTCCCGCGCCGAGTTTGAACACTGCGCTGGCATATACCGAGCGCAGTACACTCGTGTATAGTCGGGTAGGCTCGGCTCCTCTCGCGCTCCTCTCCAGGACGTCCAGGACGTGAACGCGAGAGTAGCCGAGCCTGCCCGACTATACACGAGTGTACTTCGCTCGGTATATGCCGGCGCAGTGTTCAAACTCGGTGCTGGAAAGCGGGGAGGACACCGCAGAAGGACGCCGGACCCGACGAAGAGGACACCCAAAGCCACAGACGGACGCCGGACCCGACGAAGAGGACACCTGAAGCCGCAGACGGACCCTGGACCCGACGAAGAGGACACCCGAAGCCGCAGAAGGATGCCGGACCCGACGAAGAGGACACCCGAAGCCGCAGACGGACACCGGACCCGACGAGGCCGCCGATGGACGCCGCGCAAGACACCAAAACTGTAAGTACTAAAATGTTTTTTTTTACTGGAATGCGGGTCCACTTTAGGGGTGCGCGCTATACGCCGGAGCGCGCAATACCCCGATAAATACGGTACATCAATTTTATTTAGGTACAGTGTCGCACGTCTGCACAATTGTCGGTTAAAGTAACGCAGTGCTGAATTGCAAAATTTGGCCTGGCCATTTAGGGGGTAAATCCTTCCGGGGCTGAAGTGGTTAAATGAAAAATCTTCCATCTCCAAAAATGGGAGGCTACAATTCCATACGTTACATGCTTTTGAAAGACCGCGTACAGCTTTTTCATAGCAGTTATTCACAGACATTTGATAAAGAAGTAAGGAATCATTTCAAGAAATCCACAGCAACCAATGGGATTTCAGCATAAATGAGTGTTAGGCCCCATACACACGATAGAATCCATCCGCTGAAAAATCCCAGCGAATGGGTTTCAGCGGATAGATCCTATGGTGTGTACACTCCAGCGGATCTGTTTCCGCGGATATTTATCCCCTGGGATGGATTTCCAGTGGATAAATATTTGATGACATGCTATCAAATCTATCCGCTCGAATCCATCCCAACGGATGGATCCGCTGGTCTGTACAGACTCACCGGATCCATCCGTCCGAAGGGATCCCCCGCATGCGTCGTAATGATTCGACGCATGCGTGGAATTCCTTATATGACAGCGTCGCGCACGTCGCCGCGTCATTATCGCGGCGACGGCGCGATACGTCATCGCCAGAGGATTTCGGCGCGGATTTCGATTCGATGGTGAGTACACTCCATCGCATCAAAATCCGCGCAAATCCTCGAGAGGATTTATCCGTGGATACGGTCCGCTGGACCGTATCCGCGGATAAATCCTCTCGTGTGTATGGGGCCTTAGTCTAGGCAGTCCAAGGGAAGCTCATTTTTTATTTGTTGATAAGGATTACTATAGCTTGCGCTTCGCCTTAACACACATAGGCCTACACTGCTTACTTGTACAATATAAATAATGTACATGATGTTTTTCTGGCTGCTTTATAAACAAATGACATGACAAAAACATAATGGACAACTCTTCTTTCATTACATAAAATGGACTTCATTGTTTTACTGCTGTAATCTATTGTGCGTTTATTGAGTTCATGTACGCTACAATAATTTATAGCTACAGTACTTGTATGTATTTTCTAAATTTGCTCTACTTACAGCCTTACGCTATAAATCAAATTGTTTTACAGATTTTATCAGCTTTTTATCAGCATTTTTCACTCAACTGAGGATAGAAAACTGATAAATAAGCACATTAAAACTACTGCCACCTGCTGAAGTCCATAAGCTGCTGGTAAAGGATGTGCAGTAATTACTGCTTGCTTTCTTAGTTTTTTTCCTGTCACAGAACTAGTACCAATTGGCATTTATTCAATTCGGTGAAACATACACGTACGCAGAATCAGAAAGCTCTCTTTTGCAGACCTACTTGTTAGATTGGTGACCAGTGTGCACCAGCTAGGGAATGTGGTCATTGGGGTGAGGTGGGAGAGGGGAACACAATATATGGTTGCTGACAGGGCCAAATTTGTGCATAACCAACATAAGCTTATGGTCTAGGGCAGGGCCGATCCGCCCTATAGGCTCACTATGCAAGGCGCTTAGGGCCCCGCAAACCTGCGAAGGGCCCCCCAAATTACTTGAGGACCTGCCTGGTGAGAAGTCATTTTCGCCCCCTCACCCTGCTTTTCAACTCGCTGGCTGCATGGGAGAAGAGGTAAGAAGTCAGCACCCCCCGCTTCTCAATTTAATGTAAGATGTAATTTCCGACAGCAGAACACCCCCTCCCCCGCCGCTTCTCAACTTTCTTTAATGTGACATGTCACTGTCATCAGCCCCCGCTTCTCATTTTTAATGTGCCATGTCATTTTGCTTAGGGCCCAGGGAGGTCAGGATCGGCACTGGTCTAGGGCAGAAAGATGGCATACGTCTAATTTCACATAATGTCACTGGCTCCTCATACTTCTTAAGTGCTAGCAGAACAGATCAACAGAACAACAAAAAATATCCAGAAAACTGCATTTCAAAAAAGTAAAAAATTGATTTGCATTTAAATTAGTAAAATAAATATTTGATTCCCTATCAATCAGCAAGATTTCTGACTCCCAGGTGTCTTCCATACAGGTAACGAGCTGAGATTAGGAGCACTATATTAAAAGGAGTGCTCCTAATCTCAGCTTGTTACCTGTATAAAAGACACCTTTGTCCACAGAAGCGATCAATCCGATTCCAATCTTTCCACCATGGCCAAGACCAAAGAGCTGTCCAAGGATGTCAGGGACAAGATTGTAGACCTACACAAGGCTGGCATGGGCTACAAGACCATCGCCAAGCAGCTTGGTGAGAGGGTGACAACAGCTGGACTGATAATTTGCAAATGGAAGAAACAAAAAATAACTGCCTGGGGCTCCATACAAGATCTCCCCTTGTGGAGTTTTAGTGATCATGAGAACGATGAGGAATCAGCGCAGAACTGAATGGGAGAATCTTGGCAATGATCTCAAGGCAGTTGGGACCATAGTCGGCAAGAAAACAATTGGTAACACACTACCCCGTGAAGGACTGAAATCCTGCAGCGCCTGCAAGGAAAGCACATGTACAGGCCTGTCTGAAGTTTTCTAATGAACATCTGAACGATTTAGAGGAGAACTGGGTAAAAGTGTTGTGGTCAGGTAACACCAAAATCAAGCTCTTTGGCAACAACTCAACTCCTCCTCTGTGTTTGGAGGTGGAATGCTGCCTATGACCCCAAGAACACCATACCCACCATTAAACATGGAGGTGAAAACATTATGCTTTGGGGGTGTTTTTCTGCTAATGGGACAGGACAATTTCACCTCATCAAAGGGACAATGGACAGCACATTAAGGTCCTGGAGTGGCCTAGCCAGTCTCCAGACCTTCATCCCATAGAAAATATGTGGAGGGAGCTCAAGGTTCCAGTTACCAAACGTCTGTCTCGAAACCTTAATGACTTGGAGTAGATCTGCAAACAGGAGGGGGAAAAAATCCCTCCTGAGATGTGTGCAATTATGGTGGCCAACTACAGGAAACGTCTGACCTCTGTGATTGCCAACAAGGGTTTTGTCACCAAGTACTAAGTCGTGTTTTGCAATGGGGTCAAATACTTATTTCACTCATTAAAATGCAAATCATTTAACTTTTTTTAAATGCCCTTTTCTGGAGATGTTTGTTGTTATTCTGTCTCTCACTGTTAAAATAAACCTACAATTAAAATGATAGATTTATAATTTCTTTGTCAGTGGGCAAACGTACAAAATCAGCAGGGGATCAAATACTTTTTTCCTTCACTGTAGCTGTACTGATACAAAGTGGGAACATTGTTTCCTTCAGCCTCTCTGCACCTATAAGCCTTAAACTAAACGTTTGTGGGCAGAATTATAGACTATTATAAACTTGTTTTTTAAAAATGCAGGCTCCAAGGTTGCTATGTGTGCCAGACCCAGCCAGGACAGGGGATTTTGGAGGGAACTGTAGGGTAGCCTCTTGCCTACTGACTATGGGTCCTGGCATTTGTGGGAGCTACGAGCATTCAGGAAGATGTCCTGTTATATGATGCAAGATGACATGTTATTACCACATTTATCAGCCAAGGAAGCCATGATGGTCTCTGCCAACTTGAAACTCAGTGAGAAGTTGGAAGTGAAAGCCTGGGGTCTTCTTGAATGATAGAGAACTGTTGCTGGAGAGTCTGGGTTGGACACTCCCTGACTAATCAATGCTGTCTGGGTGCCTGGCTGTTGAATAACTTTCTGTTAATTAGATCACTGTTTAAGTAGGTTACTGTTACTTTACTATTTGGAGCGGGGCCGGCGCTAGCGCAAGGCAACTTTGGCACTTGCCTTACGGCGCCAGCGCCGGCCAGCGGACAGGGAATTTCAGTGGCGGCTGCCCGATCGAGACCTCAGACCAGCAGCGCCGAACGGGGTGCAGTTCACCCAGGCGCCACGGAGGTGGAGGCGCTCAAGCGCCAGAGTGCTCCGCTCCCTCCTTCTCCTTGTCTGAGGCTGCGGTATTTATTTTTTCAAATCCTCCTCCACCATCCACCTGGGCGACACAGCTGCACACTATCCTCTCCAGCTGCCGCCCGGGTGAGGTTTGTCCTGAGGGGGGGGAGGTTTGTGGTGGCCTCTGGGAGTGCACTACTGGAGGGGGGTGACCATGGTTTGTGGAGGGGTCTGTAATAATGGGGGATGGCTTGTGGGGTGCTCTGTACTAATGGGGGATGGCTTGTGGGGCTCTGTACTAATGGGGGATGGCTTGTGGGGGGCTCTGTACTAATGGGGGATGGCTTGTGGGGGGTCTCTAATAATGGGAGATGGCTTGTGGGGGGATCTGTAATAATGGGGGATGGCTTGTGGGGGGGGGGGGTCAGTAATATTGGGGGATGGCTTGTGGGGGGCTCTGTACTAATTGGGGATGGCTTGTGGGGGGGTCTGTAATAATGGGGGATGGCTTGTGGGGGGCTCTGTACTAATGGGGGATGGCTTGTGGGGGGCTCTGTAATAATGGGGGGTGGTTTATTGGGGGGGGGTCTGTACTAATGGAGGCAGGAGGTTTGTTCACCACACAGGCTGGACACACGCCCGCAGAGCCGCCACCGCGACTTACAAGGCTTCAGAAACAGGTAAGGGGGACCTGTTTTAAAGTTACCTGTTTAAAAAAAAAAAAAAATCCCTGCAATAATATATTAAGAAGCCTGTATAATGTATTATTGCTGGGATTTGTAGTCCTCTGTAACTGCTGGTATTCTGTATTGTGTTTTATATAATGTATTATTGCTGGTATTTGTTGTTCCTCTATAGCTGCTGGTATTCTGTATTGTGTTTTATATAATGTATTGCTGGGATTTGTAGTCCTCTGTAACTGCTGGTTTTCTGCATTGCATTTTATATAATGTAATGCTGGGATTTGTTGTCCCTCTATAGCTGCTGATTTTCTCTATTGCGCTGTATAATGTACTATTGCTGGGATTTGTAGTCCTCTGTAACTGCTGGTATTCTCCATTGCGCTGTATAATGTATTATTGCTGGAGTTTGTAGTTCTTCTATAACTGGTCAGTGATAATCTGCATTGCGCAGTATAATCATTATACAGCGCAATGGAGAATACCACCAGCTATAGAGGACTACAAATCCCAGCAATAGTAAATTATACAGCGTAATGCAGAATAACGCCATCTATGCTATCTTTCTCTGTAAAAGATAAATAAGTTAAACAATCACTTTAAGCATCATAACCATTAAAGCTTAATGGAGCACAGATATAATGTATGGTGTGTGTGTGTGTGCGTGCGTGCGTGCGCCGGGGGGGGGGGGGAATCAAAATGCGCCTTCGCCTTGGTTGACAAAAATCCTTGCACCGGCCCTGATTTGGAGTCAAAATACAGCTATCATTTATATAAAAATGAGGAGATTATCACTTGTTAGAACACCACCCACGTCAGACCGGCTCCTCTTCACATATCCCACCACCCACCTCAGACTGTCTCCTCTTCACATATCCCACCACCCACCTCAGACTGTCTCCTCTTCACATATCCCACCACCCACCTCAGACTGTCTCCTCTTCACATTTCCCACCACCCACCTCAGACTGTCTCCTCTTCACATATCCCACCACCCACCTCAGACTGTCTCCTCTTCACGTTTCCCACCACCCACCTCAGACTGTCTCCTCTTCACATATCCCACCACCCACCTCAGACTGTCTCCTCTTCACGTTTCCCACCACCCACCTCAGACTGTCTCCTCTTCACATATCCCACCACCCACCTCAGACTGTCTCCTCTTCACATATCCCACCACCCACCTCAGACTGTCTCCTCTTTACATATCCCACCACCCACCTCAGACTGTCTCCTCTTCACATATCCCACCACCCACCTCAGACTGTTTCTCCTCTAAACCTTGTGGACAGCCTTCCCAGAAGAGTTGAAGCTGTTATAGCTGCAAAGGGTGGGCCAACTCAATAGTAGCTACTGGACAGAGGGTAGTGTTAGATGCACTAGAAGATTAATTGACTTGGCTAACAAATTCAAGTGGGACTCCTTTGAACCCTTTCTAAGTAGCAACATCAACAGTTTTCTTGTCCTTTTAGGATAAAAGTTTTACATAAATGAAAGCTGCCCATTGTAAGCACTCTTGTCAGTGATACATGGTTTGTCTCAGCCTTGTATCTGACACTTTTGGTCTTAGGAAGTTGAAAAACAGACTGCTGCCAGGTCTATCAAGTGAATATAAAGGAAGAAAAAACGAAAGAGTTAGTTTACTTTTACTAAAACACTGCCTATGCAGATAAGGGGCATTTGTAGATAAAAAAAAACTGTGCAGCTCTGATTAAAGTATAATAATGCCCTTGCCATAGGTGAAGGCCATCTACATATCTCCCAAACCCCTACTGCAGGGGTGCCCAACCTTTTGAAGAGTGGGGGCCACTTAAGCGACTTGGTAACCGATTCGCGGGCCACAATGAGCAGAGCTTGTGGATGGCAGCCCACTCTATAGAGCCCACTGATCGGATTGGAGGTAGGTGTTTGTAAACGGACACAAGTCCATTTACATCTGCCACTCCTTAGAGGTAAATGAAGGGTCCGCTCTTGTTGGACAGAACATGTGAAAGGGGCCCAAGGCTGCTTTCGCATTGATGCGCTGTTTACCCGCAACGTGGGTTCACCTGTGGCTTTGCTGCAGGTTATCTGCACTTTGCCATAGACTTCTATTACATCCTGTAGGTGTTGTCCACTTTCAGAAAGCTCACCAAACTTGCAGGTAATAGAAGTCTATGGCTCAGTCAGTGCAGATAACCCGCAGGTGCACTGCTCTGCACATGTGGATCAGTTGAAAGCAGCCCAGTAACCACTGCAGAACACATATGCCCATATATACACACACACTGTGGTTTTAGTAATAAACTTACCTTTAATAACTGTATTCTATTCCAGCAGCACAGACCCTCCTCTTCTCAAGTCCCTCTTCGATGCTCCTGGCCCCTCCCTATTGTTGAGTGCCCCCACAGCAAGCTGCCAACAGAAGGCTTTTTATCTTATTGCATAGAATGCATTAGGATAAAAAACCTTCTGCATTTACAATCACTTTAACCCTGTTACCAGTATCAACTAATTAATTTGACAGATTTGGTTGCTATGTCATTTTGATATTTAACTAAAATTAAATACCCAGTTTCACTTGCTCATTTTTTAAGCATACATAATGTATTTTCATGTACAGATGTAAGCACAATTAATTTTGTATAAACCCTGTTTGAAAACACATGGGTCATTTATTTCTGTGTGTTTACTGGCAGGCACCCTTTTCTCGAAATGTCCTTTACTATAAGTGGTGTAGTCTTCCCCAACAATGTAGCAGCTGTCCAGTGATGAACTGTATGTGTATGCTGGATTGACTAATGCAGAAATTGTTTTGTTTTGTATCTCTGTGAAAAATACGAGTTGAACAAATACTTTAAACAACCATTAGGAATGTTTATCTTTCATCAGATTTATATCAGTGACACAAACATGTGTCAGTAAATTCTGCCCTTTTCAGTAATGCTTACAAAAGCAATAATCTTGAGGAGGCCGCAGTTAGTATTTTTCAAAGGATCCTACAGGAATTTGCAGTTCTTTGTACAGTATATAGCATAGAGGTTCAGGTTGGGAGAGAAAGGGAGAGCACTGTACTCTTTCTTTCCTGAATTTAATACTTTGATCCTAACAATTGAAGCCAGCTTGTAAGGGGAAGGATGGGTGGGGGGTTAGACTGGTGTTCCGTCACGTTCTCCATGTTTTCCTCTCTCGTTGGGCACCAAGCAAGGATCACATGAGAGGTTCCCCTTCGGGTGGATTTAGGCATTGAACAGGGTCACTAACTCTTGCGCTGGGCAATACTTCACCTGAGGGCCTGCTCACACTGGCAGGAGCCACGGCCATGTGAAAAGTCAAACATTAAGGCAGTCTCCTAACTCTATGATGCGCCATGTGTGTGCAGTACCCAGGATCTGGAGTTCCTCCTTAAACTTCTTCAAATAATGTTCTACACACTCGTGCTGTTGTATGTGTTGCATTTGGAAGGGCAGG
Source organism: Rana temporaria (assembly GCF_905171775.1). Lineage (NCBI taxonomy): Eukaryota > Metazoa > Chordata > Amphibia > Anura > Ranidae > Rana > Rana temporaria. Next base: position 262,068,401 of record NC_053492.1, on the reverse strand, counting down.
CTGAGCCACTGTCCACTCCACAGTAACAGAATGGGGTGGCCAAGCATAGATTTCCGTAAAGCTAGTTTACTTCTGGTGACTGACGGAGATGGACAGCTAGGGAGTGAGCCCAAGCATCGACCCCCTCACTACCGGAGGACCTGTCTCCTATCAGGTACCACACCAACGATTGGTTGCTGTTTCTCCTCGTCACTTATGAACCTTTTCTGTAGTGTTGTAGCATGCTGTATATCCTACCTTATGGTTATAGACCCAATTTCTTTAGTAGTATGCCTAGACCTCACATGCACCCCTTGGAATAACTTCAGACCAGACTCTGAGCAGTTGAATAATAATTACTGTAACTTGGCGACATGTATAACATATAGCAACATTTAGTTTCTAACTGAATCTAATTGTGGCTGCCCCAGGTTACCTATACATGTGAAGTTTCTTAGAGGAGAGTCCAAAGTTTGCAATTCATGTCAATGTTGCTAGGTTCTTCTGATGATTTGGTGTTCTAAGCGGACCATAGGTCCCAGCAGGTCTTTAGGGGAGATTTCCCATGTGTTTCCCAAGTGTTTCCTGGAGCCCCCCAGTAGCTGCAGAAAATCTGCGGCCGGAGACTACACAGTAGGTTGTATCAGCCCCGCCCCCCTTTTATTTACAGTACAGAGAGGCACAGCTCAGCAGAAAATGTGTAAAATAGGTTCTTCCTGCTGGGGCATCATTAACCACTCTCTTCCCACAAGCTGATTGGAGGAGAAGGAACAGAGATGACCTTATTAGTGTTGCTGTCCATTCACCAGCCAATCACTGTTTTGACCATGCAGCATTACGTTAATTTTAAGAGGAAAATTAAGAAATCGGAATAATAATGGCTGAACAGAATAACATTTTTGGCAGGTGAGACAGTTTATAAATTACACAATAAATGTGTACTGTACTTAGCTGCTTGCCTACAGCCAAATACATAAGAATATACCAGTGCCAAAAGCTTAACCTCAGACTAAACATATTTTAACAGAAAATGACTATTATACTCAAGCCATTTTCTTCAAAGGTCACAAAGGCTGCATCCAGTAGGGAGGAACATTTTGCGACTCTATGAAAGCATGAAACAAATACATATCCATTCAGTTGCATACACATATTTATTTAATGTTAGAAACTATGCTTACTTTTATTCAAAATCATATAATAATGGTTTAGAGAGTGCAGGATTAAAATCTGACCCTAATCATAATACATTTCTTGCTAGTGGGTAGAAGCAGGGGTACAATGTTAAATGCTGTGTTGGGGGAGTTCAATAAGCCATATTTATCTTTATTGGCCAGTTAAAGCCTTCCTTTTATTCTCCAGTCCTCAGTATCCACGAGAGTTTAAATTTGATGTGCCAGATATTACCATAATATAAAATAAATCTTTGGAGGTATTATACTGAATGAAGTAGTAAGAATAAAATACCTTTTTTGGGGTTTTGGGGTTTGTCCTTAAAGGATACGGCGTGAAACAAATATTTTTGGAAATACTGGTAAAGGCTTAAATTGGTATTCATGGAAATTATTGCACCATTTTTGTAAGTGTACTGTCTGTATATCTTTCCAAGGTTATATCAACTAGTCATTTGTGCTTTTCTAAGAACAGCTGTCTATTCAGTGTTTCTGGAGGTTTTTTTGTGAACGTTTCCTGCAAATGATAACAGGCTTCATCTGCTTTTATATCTGCTCAACAAGTCTAGTGTGGTCATTCAGAATATGAAAAGAAGACAAACAATGACTGTCCGCTCTGTGAAGATTTTTATTCTTTATAACACAATACCTTGTTATATTCCTGATCTGTCTCTCTCTATATTTATATATCACTTAAAGCGACCCTAACGCTATACCAAAAATATATAGTAAAGCCATACCTTTAAAAAAAGAAGAAACCGTATTTATCGGCGTATAGCGAGCACCCCTAATCTAGACCTGAAATTCCTGGAAAAAATGTTTTTATTACTTACAGTTATGGTGTCTTGCCCGGCGTCCATCGGCGGCCTTGTCCGGTCCGGCGTCCGTCTGCGGCCTTCGTGGTGTCCTCCCCGCTGCTCCCGCGCTTTCTCAGAGCCGATCCTCGCTTCCCGCGCTGTGTTTGAACGACGCCGCCGACATATACCGAGCGCAGTACACTCGGGCACGCTCGACCACGCTCGGCTCCTCTCGCATAACCGCGAGGGGAGCCGAGCTTGGCCGAGTGTACCCGAGTGTACTGCGCTCGGTATATGTCGGCGGCGGCGTTCAAACACAGTGCAGGAAGCGAGTATCGGCGTATATCGCGCACCCACGATTTTGCCTTGATTTTAAGGCCAAAAAAGTGCGCGGTATACGCCGATAAATACGGTACTAATCCTGCCCATGCCACCAAACACTAAACCAATGCTGTAAAAAATTAACCTGAAGGCTGCTAGAGAGACACTTCAGGGATTGTCGATCTCCTGGGTCCTCTACTGTATACTTTATATATAATACCTGTAATGTGTGGGGGGCGGTCCCTCATGCTGCACTGCATAATGTTTGCTTAATGAAGTGTATGCACTGTGCAACAATTATCATAGCCCAGGTTGTTTGATCATACTTTCCACGGAGGTAGGTCCATGACAGCCAGGGCTCAGAAAAAAGTGATTTGAATGATGCTGGCCATCATTCAACCTGAAGACAGAGGACATCTGGTGAAGCAAAGTAATTACTGCAGATGATAGTTCAAGTTTTTCAGGCTGCTTTTTTTTTTTTTTAAGTTATCATTTTTGTTTTGGCTGAAGTTATGCTGTAAAATGTTTTACATCAATTATTTACGTGGATTTATGTGTTTATTTTACATCATTGTAAAAGAAGCAGGTGTATTATCACATTCTTGCTTGGCTTTGTGATGGCTAGAGTACTCAGAATATACAGTATCTCAAAAAAGTGAGTACACCTCTCACATTTATAAAAATATTTTATTATATCTTCTCATATGACAACACTGAAGAAATTACACTTTGCTACAATGTAAAGTAGTGAGTGTATTGCTTGTATAACAGTGTTTGTTCTGTCCCCAAAATAACTCAACACACAACCATTAATGTCTAAACCCCTGGAAACATTAGTGAGTACACCCCTAAGTGAAAATGTCCATATTGGGCCCTGGTGTGAATGGGGAGCAGGTGTGTTAAATTTTGTGTTATCGCTCATACTGGTCACTGGAAGTTCAACATGACACCACATGGCAAAGAACTCTCTGAGGATCTGAATTTTTTTTATTGTTGCTCTACATAAAGATGGCCTAGGCTATAAGAAGATTGCCAAGACACTGAAACTGAGCTGCAGCACGGTGGCCAAGACCATACAGCGGTTTAACAGGACAGGTTACACTCAGAACAGGCCTTGCCATAGTTGACCAAAGAGGTTAAGTGCACATGCTCAGTGTCATATCCAGAGGTTGTCTTTGGGAAATAGACGTATGAATGCTGCCAGCATTGCTGCAGAGGTTGAAGGGGTCAGCCTGTCAGTGCTCAGACCATACAATGCACACTGCATCAAATTGGTCTGCATGACTGTCGTCTCAGAAGGAAGCCTCTTCTAAAGTTGATGCTCAAGAAAGCCTGCAAACAGTTTGCTGAAGACAAGCAGACTAAGGACATGGATTACTGGGACCATGTCCTGTGGTCTGATGAGACTAAGATAAACTTATTTGGTTCAGATGGTGTCAAGCGTGTGAGGCGGGATGGCGGCAACCAGATGAGGAGTACAAAGACAAGTGTGTCTTGCCTACAGTCAAGCATGGTGGTGGAAGTGTCATGGTCTGGGGTTACATGAGTGCTGCTGGCACTGGGAGCTACAGTTCATTACGGGAACCATGAATGCCAACATGTAATGTGACATACTAAAGCAGAGCAGGATCCCCTTCCTTCGGAGACTGGGCTGCAGGGCAGTATTCCAACCCTAAACGACCCTAAACGCACCTCCAAGACAACCACTGCCTTGCTAAAGAAGCTGAGGGTAAAGGTGATGGACTGGCCAAGCATGTCTGCAGACCTAAACCCTATTAAGCATCTGTGGGGCATCCTCAAATGGAAGGTGGAGGAGCCCAAGGTCTCTAACATCCACAAGCTCCGTGATGTCATCATGGAGGATTGGAAGAGGAGTCCAGTGGCAACCTGTGGAGCTCTGGTGAACTCCATGCTCAAGAGGGTTAAGGAAGTGCTGAAAAATAATGGTGGCCACACAAAATATTGATACTTTGGGCCCAATTTGGACAATTTTCACTTAGGGGTGTACTCACTTTTGTTGCTAGCGGTTTAGACATTAATGGCTGTATGTTGAGTTATTTTGAGGGGACAGCAAATTTACACCATTATACAAGCTGTACACTCACTACTTTACATTGTAGCAAAGTGTAATTTCTTCAGTGTGTGGGGTGTAGTCACTTTTGTGAGATACTGTAGGTAGGAATGCTTATCGATACATCCATCTAGTTTTGGTTGGACTTGGCCTTTAATAATTTGAAGACAGAAACCCAAAATAGCACCTGCAACCCACAATAGTTTTACCATTATTGACAGCAGTTAAGGATGTTTTTTTAGATTTTTCTATTTATTTATTTCATATTTATCACTTGATTTAGGGTACTTGAGAGTTAACGCAAAATTAAATTAGGAAACCAGAACATAGGAAAAAAGATTTTCCTCCACTTAATCTGTTGGCTGCATCATTATTTATCTCTGAACTCAGTTTGACACTTGTACTAATGCCCTTGCAATTAAACTGTGGCGACATATTTAAGCCCACTGGTGGAATGTTGGAGATATTCATTTTTAATACTTTACTATATTGTAAGGCAACAGGCAATAATTCTTACTGTATACTTTTAATGTGAAAATACATTTTAAAGTGATTGAAAAATGGTATTAACTATGGATTTTAGCCCTGTAATGCATATTGATTTTCTAATGTAATAAAGGCTTTGCCAGGCAGTGTGGCTTTAACAGGTTGTTTACCTTTTTCAGATTGCATTCGGTTTAAAGTGGATACAAGCGTTAATAGTCTTGCTGAGATGGGTACATACAAGTTATAAAACAGATAAAATAATACATTTTCACCAGCAAAATGCTCAGTCAGGCTTCCCCTAAGGGCCGGCTCACATTGAAAAGGAACTCCTGGCAATTCAGTGCCATGCGAATGGGCTGAAATCACACTGAATCGTTCCAAACGTAAGGCATGCACTACTTTTAAAAACACACTGCAAATGGATTTCATGGTACTGCGGTACCATGAGACATGGTGCAGAAAAACGCAATGCGTTTGCAATCTGCATTTGGGGTGTTTTAGGATTCAAGTAAAACTATAGGGAAAACTTTTTATTTTCATTTTGGATAGAGCAAGGGAGGGTTTTAACCACTAGCCGACCGCGCACCGTCATTATACGGCGGCAGGTCGGCTCTCCTGGACGAGAGCCCGTAGCTATACGGCGGCTCTTTGAGCCGCCACTAGGGGGCGCGTGCGCACCGCCGGAGGCGCGCGCGCGCGCCCCCGCTCGCCCCCGACTCCCGTGCGTGTGCCCGGCGGGCGCGATCGCCGCCGGGCACACGCGATCGCTCGTTACAGAGCGGGGAACGGGAGCTGTGTGTGTAAACACACAGCTCTCGTTCCTGTCAGCGGGGGAAATGCTGATTTTCTGTTCATACAATGTATGAACAGAAGATCAGTGTTTCCCCTAGTGAGGCCACCCCCCCCCCCCCACAGTAAGAACACACCCAGGCATACTTAACCCCTTCCCCGCCCCCTAGTGTTAACCCCTTCACTGCCAGTGGCATTTTTATAGTAATCCAATGCATTTTTATAGCACGGATCGCTATAAAAATGCCAATGGTCCCAAAAATGTGTCAAAAATGTCCGAAGTGTCCGCCATAATGTCACAGTACCGAAAAAAAATCGCTGATCGCCGCCATTACTAGTAAAAAAAATATATTAATTAAAATATCATAAAAATACCCCCTATTTTGTAAACGCTATAACTTTTGCGCAAACCAATCAATAAACGCTTATTGCGATTTTTTTTACGAAAAATATGTAGACGAATACGTATCGGCCTAAACTGAGGAAAAAAAATGTTTTTTAATATATTTTTGGGGGATATTTATTACAGCAAAAAGTAAAAAATATTAATTTTTTTTTAAATTGTCGCTCTATTTTTGTTTATAGCGCAAAAAATAAAAACCGCAGAGGTGATCAAATACCACCAAAAGAAAGCTCTATTTGTGGGAAAAAAAGGACGCCAATTTTGTTTGGGAGCCACGTCGCACGACCGCGCAATTGTCAGTTAAAGCGGCGCAGTCCCGAATCGCAAAAAGTCCTCTGGTCTTTGGGCAGCAATATGGTCCGGGGGTTAAGTAGTTAACCCTTGTCAGATTTTTCTTTGCCATCTGTGTCCCATTGCAGAGATTTCCCTTCACTTCCTGTCTCATAGCCAAATAGGAAGTGAGAGAAAACCCCTGCAAATTAAGAGAATTCCTTGGGGACTACCAGCTCACCATAACTAGTGCCCACATTGGGAGATTTTCCCTATTTTACTTTTTCTGGGGACAACCCAAAATTTGGGATTTTCTTTTACGTTCACTTTCAATGATAATGGTAAACAGGACAGATATAGAGGGAGAAGCTCCATAACGGGGGCACAGAAAGCAAAAAAAAAAATGGACAGGGGTTCTAACCCCTCTTCAAAACTAAAAAAAAGGTTTTGCCTTTAGTTATACTTTAAATTTACACCTCCAGCAGATCACGCACCCAGTGCATTTTCAATGCAGTGTGAAAAACGCGCAGGGGATGTGGGTTTCCTACACCACGTTCTGACTACCTTTTTGAGCACAGCATCCAAAGTTAAATTACTTTTTATTGTTATTTCTCACAGATTCAAAATTAAAAAAGTAAGAGCTTTGCTGATAAGTAGCAAAAGTAGCAGGCACAGCTTGCTTAATTATTTTTTCCAAAAAACATGGACACTGTGGTCAAAAACAATGGGCCAGATCCACAAAAGAGATACGCCGACTTAACTCGATTTTTCTAAATTTACACGGCGTGTATCTTTGCGCCCGATCCTCAAAACGAGAAGCGCCTGAAATTCCGGCTTTTCCGTCCTACCTAAAATAATTACACCGGCGCATTCTCGGGCGCAAATTACGCTAGGCACGCCGCTTTATTTGATAGGCAAAGATGCAAATGAGGGAGATAGGGCGATCCACAGAATTAAGTGTGTGCACCGTAGATTACGCCCTGTGCGCACCTGTTAGTTTCCCGGTGGGAATTTACACTTTATAAAAGCAGCCCTAATTTTACACATGCCGTCTGAATGTCTGCTGAAGCAACACCATTGAGGAAGAGCTCAGCACACACACACTTTCAGGACTACAATCTGTCTGCCAAAATGCCAGGACCATCAATGATCCTAGCTGCATTAGTGTCTATAGAGGCACAAAGAAGGAGGAGGGCACAGAGGAGGAGGAGGAGGGCACAGGAGAGGGTATACCGCCCATGCCAAGATTTGTTTGGCATGCCTGCTTCTGAAGTATTCCGCAACTACAGATTTAACCGTGAGGCCATCCTGGAATTAACAATAATACTTCAGGATGATCTTACCAGCCCAACACAACGCTCCCATGCACTGCAGCCACTCACCAAAGTACTGGCAACTTTGCATTTTCTTGCCACTGGCTCTTTCCAACGCACAAGTGGAGGCGTGGCTGGGATGGCACAATCCTCCATCAGCAGGTGTGTGCACCAAGTGGTCCCTGCAATCCTGCGGCGCATCGGAAATCAATTTCAAAAACCCACCCAGGAGGACCAGCGTTTGAAGACCATGACAGACTTCTATCACATTGCCAGATTTCCACGCACCATCGGGGCCATTGATTGTACCCATGTGGCACTACAACCACCCCATGATACTGAGCACATGTTCCGGAATCGTAAAGGCTGGCATTCCATAAATGTGCAGGTGATCGTAGATGCCCATGGCCTCATCTGGCACGTCTGTGCTAAATTTCCGGGATCCTGCCATGACAGCTATATTTTCAGGCAAACACAGATCTCCAGAGATTTGGACCAGAACATGTATGGAGACAGCTGGCTGATTGGTGAGTGACATGTGTGTCAGGTATGTCCCCCCCATGATGCTGACATCACAAGGGGCACATGCATGACTAATATCCTCCTGTCTTTTCCCTTACAGGTGACTCAGGATATGCCTTGGGACCTCACATGATGACCCCATTCAGGAACCCCCAAACCCCAGGAGAGCAACGCTACAACCAGGCGCACATACGTACCCGGGGAGTGGTTGAACGTACATTTGGGCTTATGAAGTCCCGCTTCAGATGCCTGGATAAGTCTGGGGGTACACTGCTGTATTCCCCAGACTTTGTGTGCCAAATAATTGGGGCATGTTGTATACTCCACAACTTTGCCCTGAGAAGGGGACTGCATATTGACTTATGTGATGACCTGACCCCCGACCCAGGTAATACCCCCCCAACCAACTCTACCCGGTCTGCTGAGGGCACAGCAGCCAGGAGACGCCTTGCAGAAGGCATTTTTTCCCAGTAAACGTACATGATTAATGTCACAATAAGAATGTATCTTTTCCCTGTAAATGCACATCAATAAAGTCACAATGATAATGCATGAATGCACACCACTGTGGTTCCTAGCACAGACACATCACATGCACATCGAATTGGATTAGATCCAAGTCCCCCCCCCCCTTTGGGACTTGGGAGCAGTAACGCCACGCCACGGCTCCAATTATGTCACTGTGCATTCATACACCATTCAGGAACCTGGGATTGCACTTCTCCCTGGTCCTGGGGATCCCTACTCCACCAAAACTGAGGGTGACACCCTTAATTTCTCAGGAATGCCACCCCCCCACATTCACACATCATTCACACACATAAATCAAATCATAAGTACAGAAGACCAAATTAAATAATAAAAAAAAAAAAATGCATAAACAAAAAAACAAAAGTATCCCAGCAAATTAATTAGCGGCGGCGATTGCTACGCCTTGGCTGGGCAGGGGCACGGGCAGGGGCACGGGCAGGGGCACGGCCACGGCCACGGGCACGGCCACGCCGTCGCGGAGGATGTCCATTGGGGGGGGGTGAGCTGGGGAAGGAGGATCCTCCTGGGGGGGTGAGCTGGGGAAGGAGGAGCCTCCTGGGGGGGGTGAGCTGGGGAAGGAGGAGCCTCCTGGGGGGGGTGAGCTGGGGAAGGAGGAGCCGCCCCTGCTGGCCTGCCCTCCATGGCCCCTGCAATGCGAGTGAGACAGGCAGTGAGGGCAGCCGCATTGGCCTGGCCAGACCTAGTATTGTCCTGCACAGCCTGGGTCAGGGCACTCAGCTCATGGGCCACGCGTGTTGTGGCGGTCTGTATGTCGTTCAAACATGTAATGACCGCCCCTTGAGTTGGTGGCCACATCACCGAGTGCCTCCATCATTTCACCCTGGCTGTGCTCCATCTGCGTAATTTTTTCAAGTATTTTCCCAAGAGTGCGGGTCTGCCGGGCATTGTCCTTCACCACACTGGCCGACAGACGCTCGCCCACAGCCACGGTCTCCTGGGTTGGCCCCCTGGCTGCCGCTGAGTCTTGCGGGCCTGGAGGAGGGGAGAGAGTGACCCTTGTGACTGGAGGCCTGTTGGGGGAGAAGTGGGAGGGGCTACCCCTGATGGTGGCCTGACTGGTGCCAGCCTCAGGGGTAGCCTCAGGGGAAGACTCAAAGGTCATCATATCAGTGGCCAGGAGGACTTCCCGGCCAATCTGCATATTTTCGTCCTCCTCCCCCTCATCATCCTCCTCCCACTCATCCTCCTCCCCCTCAACCTCCTCCCCCTCAACCTCCTCATGAGTGGAGGTTTGGCCAATCCCCTCCCCTGGGGAATCCTGCCCTTCTTGGGACTCATCATCAGCCTGTCTTGGGGGTGGTGCTGCAGCCTGGCCCGATGGGCCTGCAACCTCCTGGCCTGCAACCTCCTGGCCATCTGTGGAGGACACAAAACAATCACATGTTTGAGGAACCACACACTTGGCACATCTTCCCTTCCCCCACCCACACATGCTAATCAACAGAGAATAAACAAAAAAACGTACCTGTCCTCCTAGGAACATCTGACGTATAGCCAGGCAGGCCCACCACCTGCTGTGGGTGGAAACACTGGGCCACTGCCCATTCCTCCTCCGTCAGTCTGACTGGGCAGGGTCCCCCTCCTCCAGTGCCCCTGGTATGGGCGTCGATCCTTGCCATCTTATTCCGGACGACGCTCCTCAGATCATTTATTTTTTTCTGTATGCCAGCGGGGGTCCTGGTCTCCCCCCCCCCCCCCGCCGCATTGATCTGGTCTGTGATTTTTTTAATAAGCTGCCTCCTCTTGGCCGGGGTGGTGTTCTGGCTCTCAGGGCCATGCAGAAATCGCCCATATTTCACAATGCCCCGAGCAAGAATTTGCTTCTCTCCCAGGGTGAAATTAAGCTTCCTGCGTTTGGGGGGCATCACATACACCACCCAGCAACAACAAACACACCCGACAATCAATCTACAATACACAGACAAAAATATACACCACAAAAAAATAACCAAAATCTAAACACACAAGGACACAGCTAAGGCCCCGTACACACGACCAGTTTCCTCTGCAGATTTCAGCTTCCGACCGAGTTTCTGGCTGAATTCTGCCGAGAAACCCGGCCGTGTGTACACTTTCGGCCGAGGAAGCCGACGAGGAGCTCGGCGAGGAAATAGAGAACATGTTCTCTATTTCCTCGTTGTTCTATGGGAGCTCTCGCCCCGCCGAGCTCCTCGGCGGCTTCAGTGCTGAACTGGCCGAGGAACTCGATGTGTTTGGCACGTCGAGTTCCTCGGCCGTGTGTACGAGGCCTAATAGTAATTCAAAAACAAACACGCACCAACAAACAAACAAAAAACAAACACCAAAAAACAATCAGCAAAAACACTAACAAACAAATTAAATAAAGACACTTCGCAAAAACAAACAACAACTAGACTCTCCAACTCCTCAAACACTTTTCTCACAAACACAACTTACCAACACACAAACAAACAGAGCAGAAGCAAATTGCTCATGGAAGGGAAACAATGGGATATACTTTTGCAAGGGAAGTGTGTGTGTGTGGTGCTTTTTAGACACAGGGCGATCCTCAAACTAAGTAAATTGGCCTTTTACCTATCTCACTGATTGCGCCGAGACCAGTTCTGCACATGCCCAGTGAGGTCCCGATTCGTGCGCGCATGCGCAGTACGGCCGGCGCCTCATTTGCATGGGGTCACGGCTCATTACAATGAAGCACGCCCACTTCCTTCCCACTTGCAAAAACCCCGCCTTACGCCTCTGAATTTAAGTTACGCTGGGGCAAATTTAGACGCAAATGCGCTGTGGATACGGCACTTACGAAACCAACTTAGGGCAACGTAACTTAAATGACATAAGTTAGGACAAACTAAATTTGCACCGCTGGCTGAGGATCTGGCCCAATGACTCTGCATACTTGGAGCAGCAGGAGAATCTCTGTCCCGCTCATACAATGTAACTGATGCTAAATTGCACAGAGCTTCGTCTCCCCCTTTCTCCTTAGCCTACAGGTAATGAAATGCATCCTGCTCCTGTGACTCTTTACGATGAGTGTCTATGCACTTTAAACTTGCAGATCTGCTGCTACTGGCAGAAGGGATTTCTGGGTCATCTTGGATGCAGAAGGTTATAGGGAATAGGGAGGCCCTCCAATGTCACAACAAATGCATGCATGTCAGCAAAATGGCATTAATAGTTGGAAAAGAGAGACAAAGAAAGATATGGACTTTGTAAACACACGTGTAAATTTGTAAAAGATAAAGTTTTTTAATTGGATAAAGTTAAAACATTGTATACAGAAAAAAAAAAAAAGCATATATTGTTGAGTGACCTCACAGACTTAGGTATCTCCTGTAATACATAAAAAACACATTGAAGTTGTGCAAAAATTGTAGCATATAATAACAATATATATCCAGTGGTTATTAGATACGTGAAGGGGTAAAGTCGCAATGAGAGTTCCCCTCTGATCATTGGACATGTTTTTTGGCTAAATAATAAACAGGGACATTTATTTACCTCTACCGCCTTAATCTCCTATTCTTGTGTGTGCTCCATATTACCTCTCCTTCAGATGTTATGCTTACCAGCTTTGTATAATGTTTAACCTTTGCCTGCATGGAGCAATTGATTATACCTTTTATATTGTTGGTCTACCCGCATTTACATACAATTTTTACCTCCTCATTTTTACTATTAAGTAAACTTCAACTATATATGCCATCTCCTGAAGAAGGGCATCAACAGCCGCAACATGTAGAGCATTTTTTCTAAGAGACCTCTCATTGCAACTTCACCAATTCACGTATGGTAATTTCCATGTGGTATTTATGTATTAGAAGCGATACCTAAGTCTGTGAGGTCACTCAAAAATATATATTTTTTAAAAAATTTTAAACTTTATCTTTTACAAATTTACATGTGTGCCTACAAAGTCCATATCTTTCTTCGTCTCTCTTTTCCAACTATTACTGGGATGTCAGCACACTGTTATTTGTGTATCCACAGTGTCACCCTGTGTTGATACATTTAATCTTTATCCTTTTGTTAAAATGGCTTTAATAGTGGTAGCATATGGTACTGATTTTATCTGCAAGTTACCACTTTGCAAGTGGCCTAGTATGCAGAAAACTTGGCTTGGTTTTCTCATTCCTGAAACAATGCATACAGGTAGACATGAGCCAAAAAAAACTGTTTGGTTCGCAGCAGAACTTCCAAACGGGAAAAGTTCTAACCTGAACGGCGAACCCCATTGAAGTCCATGGGAGCTGAACTTGAAAATGTGCTAATTTTGAAGGCTTATATGCAAGTAAAAGGGGTATGGGGGTCCAGGTACTGCCCTGGGGGACATGTAGCAATGCAAAACATGTTTTTAAAAACAATAGTTTTTTCAGGAGCAATGGGGCAGATCCACAAAAAGCCGGCGCAACTTAAAAAATCCCATTTAAGTTACACTGCCTTAAAATTTCTACCTAAGTGCCCGATCCACAAAGCACTTACCTAGAAATTTCAGGCTGTGTAACTGAAATCCGGCCGGCGCAAGGCGTTCCTATTCAAATGGGGCGAGTCCCATTTAAATTAGGCGCGCTCCCGCGCCGGCCGTACTGCGCATGCGCGAAGTTACGTTACGCCGAGTTTTGTGGATCGCGCCGGGTAAAAAAAGTTGCGTCGGGAAATTTAAAAAAAAAAAAAAAAATGACAGCGTCGCTCGGCATGCATTCCTGAGAGGGAGAACTCCATGCCAATTTTCAAAGAAAAAACCGGCATGGGTTCCCCCCCCAGGAGCATACCAGGCCCTTAGGTCTGGTATGGGTTGTAAGGAGACCCCCCCTACGCCGAAAAATCGACGTAGGGGGTCCCCCTACAATCCATACCAGACCCGTATCCAAAGCACGCTACCCGGCCGGCCAGGAATGGGAGTGGGGACGAGCGAGCGCCCCCCCCTCCTGAGCCGTACCAGGCCGCATGCCCTCAACATGGGGGGGTTGGGTGCTCTGAGGCAGGGGGGCGCACTGTGGGCCCCCCCACCCCAGAGCACCCTGTCCCCATGTTGATGAGGACAGGACCTCTTCCCGACAACCCTGGCCGTTGGTTGTCGGGGTCTGCGGGCGGGGGCTTATCGGAATCTGGGAGTCCCCTCAAATAAGGGGGCCCCCAGATACCGGCCCCCCACCCTAAGTGAATGGATATGGGGTACATCGTACCCCTACCCATTCACCTGGAGGCAAAGTGATAGTTATTAAACACACGACACAAGGGTTTTTAAAATCATTTATTAGTCTGCTCCGGAGGCCCCCCCTGTCTTCTTTAGCTCTAATACCAGGGGGGGCTTCTTCTTCCGCTCTCCGGGGGGGTCTTCTCCTTCCGCTCTCCGGGGGGGGTCTTCTCCACTCTCCGGGGGTCTTCTTCTATCTTCGCCGCTCTCCGCTGTTGACTCGGCGCACCCCGGTTCTTCTCCAGCTGTCCGGTGCCTTCTTCTTCAGCGCTGGCTGCCTGCTATCTTCGTGTGTTAGCTCAATTACTAGCAGGCAGCCAGCACGGTCTTCTGTGACGTCATCTTCTTCTCTTCTCTTCTTCTCCCTTCTTCCGATGTTGACCCGACGCCTCTTCTCGCTGCAATGATGGAAGCTCGCCTTGCATCCGATTTATATAGGCCTCACCGTCCCATCATGCTCCGGTAGGTACCCACGTGGGTAGGCACCCACCACGTGGGTACCTACCGGAGCATGATGGGACGGTGAGGCCTATATAAATGGGATGCAAGGCGCGCTTCCATCATTGCAGCGAGAAGAGGCGTCGGGTCAACATCGGAAGAAGGGAGAAGAAGAGAAGAGAAGAAGATGACGTCACAGAAGACCGTGCTGGCTGCCTGCTAGTAATTGAGCTAACACACGAAGATAGCAGGCAGCCAGCGCTGAAGAAGAAGGCACCGGACAGCTGGAGAAGAACCGGGGTGCGCCGAGTCAACAGCGGAGAGCGGCGAAGATAGAAGAAGACCCCCGGAGAGTGGAGAAGACCCCCCCCGGAGAGCGGAAGGAGAAGACCCCCCCGGAGAGCGGAGAAGACCCCCCCGGAGAGCGGAAGAAGAAGCCCCCCTGGTATTAGAGCTAAAGAAGACAGGAGGGGCCTCCGGAGCAGACTAATAAATGATTTTAAAAACCCTTGTGTTGTGTGTTTAATAACTATCACTTTGCCTCCAGGTGAATGGGTAGGGGTACGATTTACCCCATATCCATTCACTTAGGGTGGGGGGCCGGTATCTGGGGGCCCCCTTATTTGAGGGGACTCCCAGATTCCGATAAGCCCCCGTCCACAGACCCCGACAACCAACGGCCAGGGTTGTCGGGAAGAGGTCCTGTCCTCATCAACATGGGGACAGGGTGCTCTGGGGTGGGGGGGCCCGCAGTGCGCCCCCCTGCCCCAGAGCACCCAACCCCCCCATGTTGAGGGCATGCGGCCTGGTACGGCTCAGGAGGGGGGGGCGCTCGCTCGTCCCCACTCCCATTCCTGGCCGGCCGGGTAGCGTGCTTTGGATACGGGTCTGGTATGGATTGTAGGGGGACCCCCTACGTCGATTTTTCGGCGTAGGGGGGGTCTCCTTACAACCCATACCAGACCTAAGGGCCTGGTATGCTCCTGGGGGGGAACCCATGCCGGTTTTGATTTTACAAATTGCCGTGAAGTTCTCCCTCAGGAATGCATACCAAATGCCGTCGCTTGAATGTGCTTTTACATGGTGTTACTAACTTTACACTTTGTAAAAGCAGCCCTAATTTTACACTTGCAAACTAAAACTTACGGCGAAAAAACGAAGCTGAAAAGCTTTGTGGATCGCCCTAAGTGCTAATTTGCATACCCGAAGCGGCATTTCGACTCGAAATGCCCCCAGCGGCGGATGCGGTACTGCATCCTAAGATCCGGCAGTGTAAGTCCCTTACACATGTTGGATCTTCTGCCTAACTTTGGAAAACTGATTCTGTGGATCAGTTCCAAAGTTAGAACCAGGGATACGACGGCGTACGTCTCTTTTGAGGATCTGGCCCCATGATTTTAATTATGCGTACAACAATAAAAATGAAAGATCCCTTTAACTATAGTGCCTGGGAGGTCTCCTTAGTCTGCATATAACGTGGTGCACCTGTAGCATGTATAGAACATGCTGCAGCAAAAATGACTGTTCTAAAGAAAAAAAAGAGAAAAAACTAGTCAAATCCCATTTAAAAGGACGGTCAGTTACAATTGCCAGCACCCGGCTATTGAAAAAAACAAAAAAAAACAACGTGCTTCCCGGTCCATACCAGGCCCTTTGGGGTTGTGTACATATAGGTCCTTGGCTATCCTAAAGTCTGTGTTTGTGTAGCAATCGATCTTTGGTCTCAATTACTTCCCTAATTACCTACAGGAGTCAACAGCAAGTAAGTGAAGAAAAAAAAATAATGGTTCATTGATCTGACCTTGATAGACCAAGTTAGAGATGTTACTTTAAAAAGCAACATTTGCATTACCAGGAAATGATTCATTGTACATTGACTACTAATGCAAAGGCCTAGACTGACTGTGTCCAAATGAAACAAAGACATTGACATGTAGTAGCCGACTCAGCAGAGTGTCAAATGCAGCAGTTTTCTTGAAATACTGGCATCAATAGATCATTAAAAGGCACACCATTATGGGATGACTGCATCATGACTGACCCATTTGAATTGTAAAATAATAGCAGCAATTACATTTGAAATCCACTGGGAACTGGTACACGATTTTTAAACTTTCACACTCACTTACTATTTATGCTAATGGTTCTGAAGTATTTCCAGAGGAATCACTGAAAAAAGCATTGCATCTAAAATGAGTTTTAGTAATTCAAATCTGCACACATACCATGAATAAAATACACAAAAAATTGAATAGTAAATCAGGAGACATCTGTATACTTCAGATAAGTAGCGCACAGCATTTTACTTGATAAAACATTAATATTACACGTGATTTCAATTAAAATTGCTTCCTCTAGAGACAACTTTGTTTGTGCTCTTTTTAAATCTCATACATTTTTTTAAACAATGAAATATGTATACTGAGAACTGACAAAGCTCAAATTAAAACCCGCTACAAGACACAATATAATGTATATGTATTTTTTGTTTTGCATAGGTAAGAGGCAAGAGGTAGAATTTCAACTGTGACTACACTACAAATGACTATATTGTATATATACTGTAGGTGTATGCACCCCCCCCCCCCGGTATGGTGCTCCTTACCCCGTATAGTGCTCCTTTTCACACCCCTATGCTATGTGTGTGTTTGGTATAAGTTTTTAAATTTTTGCTCTGAGAGCAGTGCATCCTATAAACTGCAGTGAGTCTGTGATGAATTGGGGCAGCCTCCCCAGTAACACATTACATAGCAGCAAGCAACATCCAGGGGAGATGTAGGATATCACCAGAAGCACATGTGTAGGATATTTGGTGGACTGTGGATGATGTGACACAATGATGGATGATGTGTGAATGATGTGACACATGATGTGCAGTAACCACAAAAAGTAGCCCCTTTTATTATTATCTTTAACACTTGACATTTTGCACCCCTTAAAATAGGCCCCTTCATCTATGCACTCTCATGGGGTAACTGCTCTTACATTTATCGTAGGTGAACAACCCACCTAGTAAAATTCCTCTGTACATTGACTGGCAGTTGAAAAGACAGGATTTCTAAGCTATTTACATTGGTGGTCAATGTAAGGCTAGGTTCACATATATGCGATTTTCCGGTGTGTTTGTGATGCATGGTGTGTTTTTGATGCATTTTTTCTCCTTAAAAAAACTGTGAAAAGCTGGTTGTTAAGGAGGGGATGGCTGCCGTATCCTTAACAACCGATGACTCATCAGCTGTCAGCAGGGTTCCCCCCTGACAACTGAATATAAACAAAAGAATCCTGGCATTAAAAAACTGTTTTGGGGTCCCCCCAATCCATACCAGGCCCTTCAGGTCTGGTACGGATTTTAAGGGGAACCCCATGCCATGAAAAGATATAATAAATATTTACAAAAACGTAAGGGGTTTACTCACTTTTGTGAGGTACTGTATGTACTATAGTTTGCAGACATTATAAATTTCACACAAATCAATTAATATACACTTATATGCAGCAGAATACATTTTGGCCTAAATTTTTTTTTTCTTTTTTTAGTTTATATTGTAAAAAAAAAAAAAAAACCCAGTGATGATCAAATACCACCAAAATAAATCTCTATTTGTGTGAAAAAAATGATAAAAATCGTGTTGCTTGAACGTGCAATTGACAGTGAAAGTGAGGCAGTGCTAAATAGCAAAAAATCTGATCAGGAAGGGGGTAAAACCTTCTAGAGCTCAGGAGGTTAAAATAAATGTAAATGTTAGCATTTTGATTACATTTCTACTTTTTGTTTACTGTTGTGAAAAGAGTAGGAAACCTTTGTACCTCTTTTGGTTTAAATCAGGGGTGTCAAACTCAATTTAATCCTGGGCCACATCAGCATTATGATTGCTCTCAAAAGGGCCAGTTGTATCTGTAAGATTAGATGTCCAGCACACCCCCTCTCCTTAAATTAGATGTCAAGAGCCACTCCACCGTCATAAGTTGAGTCCCACACCCTCCCTAACATCACAGTGCACCCCCATTACCTTATGCTGCTGCTGGGAAGATAGATGCATTGCTTGAAAGCAGAAAGTACAGGGTCTGGAGGAAGACCAGGGGAGGTCTCCTGCAGATGCAGGAGATGTGCGAGGGCCACATGAAATGGCCTTGAGGGCCAGATTCGGGCCATGGGCCAGTTGTTTGACACCTGTGGTTTAAATTATTGTGAGAATTGGGAAAATGAGGGCTGGCCTCATTGGGGGAGTTCTATGTTATTTAGGTCTTCAGGAGACTTGAGGGACCCTCCTGGACATCATTGATCCCTTGGTTTTCTGGGAGTAGTTAAGATACATGGTTGAACAGCTTGAAGCCTTTCCCTTTTCCTATGTTAGCCTATGCTTTTGCTGCTATGTGTTGGATTTGTTTAATATTGAAGGCAGGATTGTCTTAGCCAGTGGTTCTGAACCTGGGGTCGTTGCCAGGGGTCACAAAATCCTGGGCTGTTCCTGAAGCCTGCACCGCTCTCACAGCCTTTTCGCAGCCACCCATTCATTTCACGGCATGGCTGGGGGGCAGAGACTAGAGGTCAGCTGACTGGTAAGGAATCTGAAGTGAGAGGGTCTGGAAGAGAACCTATCAGCATAGGTGTCACCATTGCGAGACACCACAAAGTCAAAAGCACAATGAGTAACACTACCTGTGATTATAGTTGCCATTAAAAGTCCCCACTACAGTTCTCGAATCAGTAGATGACCTTGATCAAGAGCACCTAAGTTGGCTGCTCAGAACTCCCCCCAGTACTGTCACTGATTCCACCCCCACCAGCACTGCCACTCATCCCAACTCCCCACCAGTACTGCCACTCCTCCCCTTACCCCCCCCCCCCACCAAGGAGTAAGAGAAGGAATAAAAATAGAGAATACATGGAAGGGAGAGGAAAAGAGGGGGAACAAAGAAAAAGGGAGGGAAAGAATAAGTGAAAGAACAAGAAAGACTGCTTGCTAGAGAGACAGATGGGGGGGGGGGGCAGGAAATTATGATAGAGAGATACAAGGGAAAGAAAGGAGAACAAAGAGAGTGATACATCCTGGGGTCCCACAACTTGGGAAATGTTATCAAGTGGTCACGGCCCTGGAAAGGTTGCGAACCACTGGTCTAAGCTATTTCCTATATATCTGATGGCATTAGGTTATTTCATTTTTAGCCTTGTTTGGAGGTATGATTACTACCATGTAATAATGATGGGAATACTGGGAAAGCCATTGATGCACACTCTCTGTGTGAAGGTCAGTGGAGCTGTTTAAACCTGTATTTATAGTATAGTCCCTTTGGCTATCTTTTCAGCATATTTCCCTATATAAAACATTCAGTGTATGAATCTTGGATCGTGTGTCTATCTTTGTTTGGTGATTATTTTATGGTCATGTGTCACTCCATACTTTCCTACGTTTGATTACATTTTACTAGTTGATGGCCTCTAAATATTTAGCTGGATTAGCCATTATCAAATGCCCCTCCCACACACCATTTTATCTGTTGTACCAATCAGGGAAATTTCCCTTAACTCCTTGCTCTACTGACTGATGACACATGGAGGGGAGGTGACAGGAGATCTCAGCTACAAAAACGAAACAGCATTAAGGCTACATTTCCACTAGTGTGACTTGGAACTGCAACGTTGCATGACAAGTCGTACACCATTATTTTCAATGAGTACAGTCCCTACACTACTTTGATCCCACTTTGATGTGACTTAAAGCGGAGCTCCACCCTAAAGTGGAACTTCTGCTCATCGGATTCCTCCCCCCCTCCGGTGCCACAATTGGCACCTTTCGGGGGGAGTGGGGACAGGATGCATGTCTTTGACCGGTTCCCATGCGCAGTAGGGTTCCCGGCGTGAAGCCGAAAGGCTACACTGCCGGGTTCCCTTACCCACAATGGCGGCGGCAGCACACCGACAGCTGATGGAAACATCAGCTGCGGTGCCGACATCGAGGGACAGCAGGACAAGTAAGTGTCCATTTATTAAAAGCCAGCAGCTGCAGTATGTGTAGCTGCTGGCTATTATTATTTTTTCCCCGGACCTCCTCTTTAAGGTCCATAGACCTCAAGATTACACAGGCATTGCTTCAAGTCGCATCAAATTTACGGCAAAAATCGCAAGAAAAAATCACATGACTTTCAGAGGTCGCAAGTGTGAAAGCCTAGGCTAAAAACCGAGCTTCTTTCCCACTGTAAGTTTAATTCATTATAAACAATGACCAATTGAATTAGAAATTTATAGGGGATGTATTTTGTTTGGTTTTTCTTTATTTTCAGAACTAAAAATATATATTTTTGTTATTATTTTAGGCAAATTAATGTTTGCTAGCTAACGTATTTATCGGCATATAACATGCACAGGCGTATAACACGCACCCTAACTTTAAGAGGGAAGTTTCAGGAATAAAACTTTCCACAGTCCCCTGCGTATAACACAGTTTACCCTCTATTTTCAGGGTAAAAAAGTGAGTGTTATACGCCAATAAATACAGTAATTCTATGCCTAAAGAATGTGCAATTTGATTCCTTGAATTGTATTCAGAGCACACTCAATGGGTCATAGGAAGGACAGCCCCCACCCTTGCCTATCTCTATTTCATATGAGAATCCTAATTAGAGAGAGACAGCCCAAAAGTGAGCATCTAGTGATGGGCTGTCATATTCAAAAAAACAGAATGCTCTGAGATGCACTTGAGTGTTAACAAGTACTCTGTATGCACTTTGTATTTCTAATATTACACATAATTAAAAAGTTACATTGGACATAATTTTATAAACTTGCAAACATTCAGAACAAAAACAAAAATAATTGACCAAAACCATTATAGTTTCTCTTTCAGTAATATGAATACCAAACAAAATGGGCTATTGTGTGTGTATATATAGGTTAAGAAGGAGAAATAACCCTTGCTGAATGTGAAAGGGTATTCCTTGAAAGATTTTGTCTGCATCAGTTGGACGCTGGGATATTGATTTTCTGGGATTTATTGATTAGGGTTATGTAAAGCTGTACTAATTATGTTTCCATCAGACAGGCAGATCTCACATTGTCGTTTGCCTTGTGTCCTTGCTTAACATGCAAACAAACAGCTTATAACAGTGCATCCCGACTTAATATTTGATAGTTTTCCTAAAGCAGTTATAAAAATAGTGACATCTACCTTTTCAGTTTATTCCATTGAATAAAAAGAGCTGCATGCTTTCTGTGTACTAACAAAATATTAATAAAGTCATCCTGTAAAAGTGGTGGACGCAATACATTTGTGCAAATATAATAATATATATATATATTTTTTTTTACTTTTATGTTGATTTTGGTATTCTTGATTATAAGGAACTATTTAAAATTGACTATGCTTTTGGTAACACGTATGGGTCACCTTTTCCCAAACCCAAAATCTGCCATTGCTTACAAGGGTTCTGCTGCTCAAAGAGATTTCAGAATTAGCAAGTACATTTTTTAAATTTGTATTATAATATAAAAGTGATTTGATTTTTCTTTTCACATGCTCTTTTTACTGGGGAACTTTCAAAATGGTTAAGTTTGATATTATTGTTTCTCTTTTTAACAGTTGTATACATTTTTGTTAATAATATGTAAGGGTCAGTATATTCTTTACATTCACTTTTATTTTATTCTTTACATCCAATTTTAAAGTATTTTTGATGGGTGAGTTCAGGCTGGATCTCATTGAGCAGTGTACACTTGTGTTTATTGATGCCTTTGCCACACATCTGGTTCTTCTATGCAAGTCGATTTGAAAGTATTTCAAATGCATCCCAGACTAATCTAAAACCAATCTCAAATGTACCTCACATTGATCTTCGATTGACCTAAAATCGATCTTAAATGCATGCAATTTTTCTTTAGTTTGTTTCTGGGTCTGCGGGCTGTGTACGCAGCAACTGGAGATCAGTTTTAAAGCCAAACTAAAGTCTCAATTGTAGACAGCAAGCAGGCAGGCTCTTTATTGTAGAGTAGACATGCATTATCTTTTCTGCAATAACATAAAACTTCCTGTCTGCTTGCAGTCTTCTTTACAATGTACACTAAGCTGTGCCGGTGCAGCTCAGTTTACATTCTGGCACAGATCATGTGTGCCAGGTTGACTTAAACGACTTAACCCCCTACACATGCACAGGAGTGACATCACCCTTCGCCGGCCAATGAAGATGGTCCCAGCCTAATACCCAAAAAAAGCCGTGTAGAAGATACTGGCAAGGGACATTAGACTGTTGAAGAAAGGGTAAGTATCACAGACTTTAAGTCTACTTTAAAGGAGGACTACATTGCATTTAAACTCCAGAAACCAATTATTTAATTAATTTTAATATTCAGAGAAAATGCCCCCATCCATCCATGTTACCATATTTTTTTGTGCTGATAAATCACTTTAAAACGCACCCCCTAGCATTTCTGTCTATAGTCATCTTGATAAAGGACAGATGATTCATGTAGCATTTACTTCCTGGAATCCATCTGGCCTTAAAGGGGTGTTCCACTCATTTTTTATGTTTAAAAAAAGTCAGCAGCTACAAATAGTGTAGCTGCTGCCTTTTAATAAACATACACTTACCTGCTCCACCGTCCAGCGCCGCGCCGCACAGAGCTCCGCTCCTCTCCCCTCCTCTCCGCCAGCGTCTCCATCCTAACTGTGGGCACCTGGCAGTGACAGCTTTCGGCTTAACGGTCGGGCACTCACTGCGCATGCGCTGCGCCATCTGATTGGACAGGCCTGGGACCTGTCACGTGTCCCAGGCGATCGCCTACAGGAGGGGCTGCCAAAAGGCGATTAGACTATTCGCCTTTGCAGCCCCTCGGCGGAAGGAGGAAGTGTGACAGGAAGTCCCACTCCTCCTGAAGCCCCCACTCCCCCCCAAAAAAAATTACATGCCAAATGTGGCATGTAAGGGGGCGAGGAATGGATTAAGCAGAAGTTCCACTTTTGGGTGGAACTCCGCTTTAATTCAGGCATGCAGGCAGGAGGGTGTGCTTAGCTGAGAAAACCCCTCCTCCCCTCCTGAAGACCCCAGAGATGTATGACATCATTTGCTTAGGCCTAAAAAACAGAAAGTAACTGAAGAAATGTAAAAAAAAAATCTAAAACAAGTAAATATGATATACTTTTCTATCTGTTTACTAATGCTAACAGCATAAGGATTAAAAATAGTCGGTGTTGATTGAGAGAGTGAAGTTCCGCTTTAGGTTAGTTTCAGTTTGTGTGTACATAAAATCCAGCTTAAAACAAAAAATTCTATATTGCCCATTTATCAAAAATGTTTTACAAACTGATGTCAGAAGAAAACCACAAATGTTATTGTACAGTAATTCTGATTGGTGCTGTTTGTGTTGATGAGATTTTTGTGTAAATGCCATCATTTACTTTAAAGAATTGGTTTGTGCAAATGCAATTTTTTGCTCCAAATGCAGTGGATGTCTAAGACAACAGTGCCCTACCATTTATGAATGATGCCAACTACACCATTGATACACGATTACTGATCTTCCTTCTTAGTATCCTGAAAGAAAGCCGATAATGAGCCTGGCTTGAAGATAGGAAACCAGTATCATAGCCGGTGGGGAGAAAAGAGAGAGCAGCAGCAGCGGAATGAAAGGTGAACAGAGAGGGAATGATCAGGCAGCAGACAGAGACAGGGCATCACTGGGTGGTTGAAGACAGAGAATAGGGATCAGGGGGTTCTTGAGGGATGGGAGTAGACAGTGGAAGGGCACACCATAGAGTGCAAAACGCAGGTGGTAATGGTGCAGGGAAAACCCACATTTTTTGTGTATGGCTGTGATTGGCTTCTTGTTGGCTGCTGATCACAGCCATTCACAAATCCTCACTTGTGGTTCTCCCTTGCAGTGGGGTTGCACCCATACTGCAAGGGGTAAACACTCGTTTATGTCTAATGGACCAGGTAAAGTGGTTTTGCTTACCTGATTCTGCACTTCCACAGGCTCCTCTGTGCTGCTAGACTGGTCCCTGCAGCCTCTTCTCCCTCGCACTTCAGTGGTTGGGTGTCCTCTAAAGTTATCAAGCCCATAGCCCTACATTGGATGTGAGGATGTCTAGGGACAGCCCAGTGTAGGAGCATAGGTGAGTACTGTTTGCCTGGGAACAGAGAATCATGTAAGTAAAAGTGATTTTGCTGTCCCCTAGACATACCGTAATTGAGCAGTAAGGCCCCGTACACACGGCCGAGGAACTCGACGTGCCAAACACATCGAGTTCCTCGGCGTGTTCAGTCCTGGAGCCGCCGAGGAGCTCGGCGGGCCGAGTTCTCCCATAGAACAACGAGGAAATAGAGAACATGTTCTCTATTACCTCGCCGAGGTCCTCGTCGGCTTCCTCGGCCGAAAGTGTACACACGGCCGGGTTTCTCGGCAGAATTCAGCTCTGAACCGAGTTTCTGGCTGAATTCTGCCGAGAAACTCGGTCGTGTGTACGGGGCCTCAGACCTTGCATTGCAGGCTCAGTCTGGAGTTGAGCTTTAAATTATTAAAATATACCAAATTTTGTTGAGCAAACATTTTCTTCAAGTGAACTATATACCGGACATTAAGATTACATGGGGCTGCACTGCAGGCTGCAACCCCCTAGACCAACACATAATCAACATAAGCAATAAATACATCAGGATAATTTTATATCATGAAATGGCCGCAGCAACTTTTTGGTTTACCAAATATTCATGCAAATAATTATAGCAAGAAATCTCTTATTTAAGAAATAAAGAATACATCCAATATCATCACCATTTGTGCTCAGTTATTAGAACTCAAGCAGAATTTACTAAATTACAACAATGTCCCCCCTTGATCCAGGGTGGCAGAAAACCATATTAGATACAGTGATGGGAGGGATCTCTTTTGCTAGAAGGTCCAAAGAGGACAAGATCCAGTCTGTACACATCCTATACAACCTCACAAGGTTTTCCAGAAGTTTCCAGGTATTTTCATTGGCTGGAATATATCACAGGCAAAAAAACCGACAGGTTCCTAAAGGGGCAGTACGCCCAAAAATGTCACACATGCATATTTACACATATATTTACACATAACCAGGGCTTTTTTTCTCAAACAATAGGTACTGGAATTCAACCACGACCCCCCAAAACCCCTCCACCCACACACACCCCCTCCAAATCACATCAAATAGTGGGTGTGGTCAGTCAAATTTCACAAAGAGTAGAAGGGTCTTAAAGGGGCATTAAATACCAGGACTGCATTACACACAGAGTACAGAGTTTAGGGGAGTTACACACAGAGTGCAGAGTTGTCACTTGTTAAACACAGAAACCAGACTTTGTTTACAAGTGATTGTGGTGAGCAGGACCCCCCCAAGGGTCTGAGCCAGAGGTGGTGGAAATGAGTTCCACCAAGTTCCCCCTGAAAAAAAGCCCTGCACATAACTAAATCTCAGAGCAGACTAAAGGGGTCGGAAAAAGGCCCAAATTTAATGGTTCCAGTTTATGGTACACCCACTTAGCTTTCTCTGTTTTTTTTTCAGTGCAGCACAACGCACAGATGGCTTGCAATGCACACACAGCACATAGAGGTTTTACATCACACACACAAAGCACAGATGGTTTACATCCGTGTGCTTTGGTTTGCTGAAATACAGATATTCAGGTGTGTTGGCAAGATTCATTGTTGTGCCATTCAATATAGTGACACTGTACCACGGATTATAAAACAATCATTACTGTAACGCTCAGGTCTAAATGGGGCTTATATAGAGTATATTTAATCCGTTTTTTTTTTTAAAAGTATGTTTTTTTTTAAAACAGAACTAACTATGTACAGAGAGGAAAACAAGGTAGATAAGCCAATCTGTTCTTGAATGACAGTGTCACTCTCCGAATGGGAATAAGTAAAAATAACATAAAAGACCATAATAACATAAAGAACAGGCTAAATTGCAGTGTTAATAGAAATAGCTATATTGCAACATGATGGGGTAATCTTTTTCAACACTCTTATCAATTTCTCAGAAGGTCGATAACAAAATAATTGCTTAGTTGTCAAAAGTCCCAATTATTCTATTAACTGATATAATCCTTGGCCCATACAATATACAGTATGTATCATACTCAACTACAAAGACCTGCCGAAAATGGATAGATATACTTTTCTCTTGTATTAGATCAGTAAAAAAAAGGTTTGTTTGCTATTAAATTACATTTTGAAATATAGTGCATTTCAAAGGCACCAGCATGGAATATATTTACAGGGTGATAACACCAAGTCGGGTGTAATTACCTATAAAAATCATACATAATGTATTATGTTGCTATCATGAGGTTTTACAATTTGTAGTTGATTAATTGTGAATTGCGACTTGTGGGAACTTTTGTGGCAGACATAGCCGTGAGCAAATGGAGACCTTTATCAGCAGAGTCATCTCTTGATCATTGGGTAATCAAGCCTGCTTAAAGACTCCAGGGAGATCATTTGTCAATGTGTCCTAGCAGCAAATCAGCGCTAAAACTAACACAAAGTATATAGAAAGACATTTATTAGAGTCGTGCTAAAAGTAACATGAAACTAGAATGCTGTTTTTATTCCTTTTTTTGTAATTTGACAGATAAAATCTGCGTGATGATTTGTTAAAGAGATTGGCAGATTATTATGTTTCAAGAAAATGACAGCAGTCCACTTACACAATGGTATGCTTGTCACATGTACTAAATGTATAAATCATCAGTAGCAATTAAAATGACTGTACAAGTAAGGGGGGGAGGAAGTATATTTACCAAACTGAAAACGTTATACTGTATGCTAACTGCCCATATGCTAGTGTGTACTTTTAAGAAAGCTGACTCCATTGGCAACAAGCAGCCTTTCTTCTCATTGCTGCTACTGAATATTTTTATGAGGTCATTGGTAGTTAGATGGATGCAAACATAACTATTCCCTCAGAATTATATATATGTAATTGTTTCTAATAGTATTATTGTATCTGACAATGACAATATTAAACAGAGGCACGGTGCTTTCTTCAGGTTGCAGTGGCATCTGAAGGCCAAATGTTTACAGTATTTTGTAAATGAACGCCCACTATGGCATAAATAATACACTAATAACTAATACACCAATCATATGATTATAAACCACTCTGATTGACTCTCAAACATAAGTGGGGAAGGGACTTCTCAGTGATAGCTTTGTCTGAGAGCTAGCAGCCAGCTGTTTATAAGTTTTTAAACAACTGTTTTAGACCTTTTTTTTACATGTACTGTATATAAAATATACATTTTTCAAACACATATTTAACCACTTCAGCTCCACAAGGTTTTACCCCCTTCATGACCAGGCCATCTTTTGCTATTCAGCACTGCGCTATATTAACTGGCAATTGTTTGGGCATGCAATACTGTACCCAAATTAAATTGATATAATTTTTTTTCACACAAATAGAGCTTTCTTTTGGTGATATTTGATGACCACTAGGTTCTTTATTTCTTGCAATATAAATAAAAAAGACAGAAAATTTTGAAAAAAAAAATGTTTCTACTTCTACTTCCATATACTAAATGTATTCTGCTACATGTCTTTGGTAAAATAGGTGTATAGTAATTGGTTTGCTTTAAAGTTATATAGCCAGATTCACATATGGCGGCGTATTTTTATGCCGGCGTATCGCATCACATTTGCACTACGCCGACAGAACATAGTGAGGCAAGTACTGTATTCACAAAGCACTTGCTCCCTAAGTTACGTTGGCGTAGCGCAAATGGCCCGGCGTAACCATGCCTAATTCAAAGTAGGCATGTAGTGGGCGGGCAACATTTAAATTAACCATGACCCCATGTAAATGAGGGCCGTTGGTACGGCGCATTCGCGCGCATGCTCAGAATCACGTCACAAATACTCATTGCTTTCGACGTGAACGTAACCTACGCCCAGCCCCATTCACGTACGCTTACGCAAACAACGTAAAATACGACGGCTGTTCCGTCATCCATACCTTGCATGGGCTGCGCCATCTTTTTGGTGGTTTATCTTTACGCCGGAAAAACGCCTTACGTAAACAGCGTATCGGGCGCAAGTTCGTTCGTGAATTGGCGTATCTAGGTCATTTGCATATTCGACGCGTAAATCCACGTACACACCTCCTAGCGGCCAGCGTAAATATGCACATAAGATAAGACGGCGTAGGAGACTTACGCTGGTCGTATCTTAGCCAAATTTAAGCGTATCTGATTTCCAGAATACGCTTAAATATACAACGGCTTGCATTCGGATTTACGACGGCGTATCTACTGATACGCCGTCTTAAGTCTTTTTGAATGTGTCCACAAACTATGGTATATATATTTAAAAATGTATCAATCCTGATGTACTGATGGCCTCTCATTTCTTGAGGCCATAAATGCTAGGACAGTAAAAATTTCTCCCAAATGATTCCTTTTTGGAAAATAGGCATTCTGAGGCGTTTAGTAAGAGGCATGTTTTTTTAATGTTGTCATTTTTTTCCACCAATTTTTTTTAACATACTGTCACCAGTGCGGTACAGCATCATCATTTGACTGATGTGACAGTGATCAGGCACACTGACTGGTGACAGTATGTTAATAATAAACTGTGAAATAAATAATAATAGATGTTAGTTAATAATAATACTGGTATATTAGTTTTTTTGATCTTTTTTTTTTCATTTTCATAATATGAATTTTTTTAAATATTTACTTTTTTTTACATGCTTTCATCACCATGTGTCACCATAGCAACACTACTAATCAGGGGGTGATCAGGGATTTTTTTTACACTTTGTTTGCTGTTACCGTGAAGATCATTGTAACAGCAAAGTATTTAACTGTCAGGAGTTCTGTGATTGGCCCAGGTACCATGTGATAGCTGTGGGCCTACCATAGCATAGGAAACACAGCTGTTGTGAATGAATTAATTCATAACAGCTTTGTTGACATTGTGATCATGTGATCGTAATGCGCTTTGTATGGTGGACACAGCAGTCGGTGGGCACTCTGCTCCAAACCCCAGAGCAGGCACATGACATACATGTACGTGATTGTGCCTGCACGTGCCGCTCCGACAAGGGGTTGATATAGGTTGCACCAGTGACATAGGATTATACAACAAAAGTGTAGCGCTGGATGATGAACGATATGCAACCAATTAATGGTGAAAAAAGTAATAAACACAGAATTAATGAATAAACAGTGAACAGTGAATCACTAAAGTTCATAAATGGAAATGAATGAATGAAAGTCCAATAAATTCATGTAGACCTCCAGTGATGTAGGATATATGAATAAGATCCAATGCGTGATGGGACCCGCCATCAAGAGAAACAATTAAGGCTTACCAACTAGCCAGTGACCGCTCTTCTCAGGGGGTTCAAACAGGCTCAGTAGAGTGATGGTCCTCGCTGGAACTTTAGGGAGTCCTCCCTGATCCGACCGCTCACAGATGTCACTTCCGCAGTTGCAGATGGATGA
Organism: Rana temporaria; assembly: GCF_905171775.1. Lineage (NCBI taxonomy): Eukaryota > Metazoa > Chordata > Amphibia > Anura > Ranidae > Rana > Rana temporaria. The sequence continues at coordinate 262,038,641 of NC_053492.1, read as the reverse complement.
TCCGGGTACAATCCACAAACAAGTTTCGGGATTTGGAATATGTAAACATCCGATGGTAAGGGATGAGAAATACCTATCTCCGATTGATTTACGATGAAAGAGCTGTGGTTGTAGTCTGAGATGATTCCACTATGGGGCGCTGTCCTCTTCTATCACTAGAGCTGAGCGAAGACACTCCTTCCTCCTGGCAGCCGACGCGTAGAATGACCAGTGACATAGGATTCCCAGAGCAGCGTGCTATCTAAATAGAATGCAGAAGCTGTTTGCTTTAGATTCTCACTCACCATTTTTCAATACAAAGCAGTAAGGAGGGGTTAATTCACTTTTTTCAGTCTTTAAGCATTGTGTGTATATTTGAGCATGTTCTATTGAGCTCTATAAGTAACTCTGTAAAACAATTAAAGTGTCACTAAACCCACATCATAAAAAACTATCAATAAATGGTGTATTACATGCTATTCATACTCACTCAGACAGAGATTCGTTTTCTGTAAAAAAACTGGTTGATCCTGCTGCTCTGTATCTCCACCTTCTCTCCAAGTCCTAAATGCAGCTAAGGATTTTGACTGTACACTTGCTCAGCATTCAGTAAATTTCTTTGCTAAGCATTTCCTCCCTATCACATCTGAGTAGCCCATGTGACTATAGAGTCAGGGTCAGCCTAAGACATTGTGCTGCCTGGTTCCAAGAATGAAATGCTGCCCCCCCCAAAAAAAATCACACCCACCAAAGGGACCCCACATTCATTATTTTATATCATGATAATTAAAACTAAAATTAAATTTATCAGAAAATCGTATTCACATGCAACAGCACTAATTGGCCATCTAATTGATTATGAAAATAATCGTTAGTTAAAACCCTCTAATGTACATATAATAATACACTGGGCCATGATCTCTAAGGAAAAATCTTCTCACTGTCCTCTCCCCACAGAGCCACACTTTAACCACTTAAGGACCAGCCACTGCAGTTGTACTGCGGCAGGTTGGCACTTCTGGGCGAATCACCGTCATTGTACATCGGCTGCTTTAAGAGATCAAGTTGGTCTTTTTTTGTTTATAGCGCAAAAAAAAATAGGCCGAAACCGAAACCGAAAATGACTTTACTCTTTTTTTTTAAATAATTACTATTTTTTTTTTTTTATGGTGATTTTTTTATTTTACTATTTTTTTTTACAGTGATTTTTTTGAGGGGGGGGGTAGTGGATTGTCAGTGTGTTTTTTTATTTTTTATTATTATTTACATTTTATTTTTTATTATTATTTACATTTTATTTTTTTAATTATTTGTTGCAATTTTTTTTCTTTTTTTTTAATCAGCCCTGTTGGGGGGGGCTTTGGTGATATATTAGGGGTCTTAACAGACCTCTGACATCTCCCCTCTGAGACAGGGAAAGGGACTAGGGACACAGATTCCCCAATCCCTTTCTCTGCAGCTTCAGCTGCGCTGAAAATGAATGGAGAGAAGACAGCGGCTTCTCTTTATTCATAAACTGAAACATTGTAAACACAGTTTACGATGTTTCAGTTATGTGAATGGACAGTCAGTCATCACTGACTCTGTCCATTCGGAACAGTAAGGAGCCGGATTTACCGGCTCCTACCCCGCTCTCCATCCTGACAGTTCCAGGGGATGTAGGAGGAGCACGGAAGGAGATTGAAACACGGCGGGGGACACAGAGGGATACACGGAAGGATACACGGAGGGAGAGAGAAACACGGGGGGACACGGAGGGATACACGGAGGGAGAGAGCAACACGGGGGGGACACGGAGGGAGAGAGAAACACGGCGGGGGACACGGAGGGATACACGGAGGGATACACGGAGGGAGAGAGAAACATGGGGGGGACACGCAGGGATACACGGAGGGAGAAAGAAACACGGCGGGGGACACAGGGGAGAAGGAAAAACCGAGGGGGACACGGAGGAGAAGGAAAAACCGAGGGGGGCACGGAGGAGAAGGAAACACGGAGGGGGACAAGGAGGAGAAGGAAACGCTGAGGGGGACAAGGAGGAGAAGGAAACACCAAGGGGGACACGGAGGGAGAGAGACTGCAGCAAAACGGAGGGGGGCTGAAGGAGGACACAGGACAGTCAGCGGTGATCGTGCGAGCAGTCATTATCGGCAATTTTTAAGTTGTTTCGGGATGTCCCCAAAACAGCTGTTTTCGGCCGATATGTATCGGCCACCGATATATCGGTGCATCCCTAATAAAAACTGCAGAGTTGAGCAAATACCACCAAAAGAAAGCTCTATTTGTGGGAAAAAAAGGAGTTCAAGGACGTCAATTTTGAATGGGTACAACGTCGCACTTCCCCCGCAATTGTCAGTTAAAGCAACACAATGCCGTATCGCAAAAAATGGCAAATCCCCCGGGGCTGAAGTGGTTAAACTGCAATAGTGCGTTTTATAAAACGAAGGTGTTTTAAACTAGCATGGGTTATAATTCTTCAGCAAAACTTTTGAGTGGAACCTATGCTTATCCAGCTCTTTCTCTGACATCTCATTTGATGTCACATGTATGACCTCTTGGAGAAAATGCTTCTCCAGTTACCTTTCAGGGCTGATGACTTAGGCCGCGTACACACGGTCGGTCCAAACCAATAAAAACGGACTGAAGGACCTTTTCATCGGTCCAAACCGATCTTTTCTGGGCCCAATCGGTCAGTTATCCTTCGGTCAAAAATTTTAGAACTTGCTTTAAAATTGAACCGATGGACACCTAACCGATAGGTCAAAACCGATGGTTAGTACGCAAAAGCATCGAATAAAAACCTGCGCATGCTCAGAATCAAGTCGACGCATGCTTGGAAGCATTGAACTTAATTTTTCTCTGCACGTCGTTGTGTTTTACAACACCGCGTTGGACTCGATCGTTTTTTTAACTGATGGTGTGTAGGCACATCAGACCATCAGTCAGCTTCGGACCGTTCTCATTGAATGGACTGATCGTGTGTACAGGGCTTTAGACATGTAATCCTCTTGTTAAAGGCGATATTCCGAGTTCTGGGCTCACATGAGGGACTGAGAGTATCTTTAGCCCTGTGTAAGCGTGTCAGTCTTTTTTGTTTATAGCGCAAAAAATAAAAACTGCAGAGGTGATCAAATACCACCAAAAGAAAGCTCTATTTGTGGGGAAAAAAATAACATCAATTTTGTTTGGGTACATCGCAATTGTCAGTTAAGGCGACGCAGTGCTGTATCGCAAAAAATGGCCTGGTCATTAAGGGGGCAAATCCTTCCGGTCTGTAAGTGGTTAATCAGGGCTGGGCAAGTCCCTCTCAGGCTCTCATATCTCATACAACTTGTGATTTGTGTTTGTACTTACAGTTTTGATTCGGACTCCTGCAGACAATGCTGCTATGGGGAACTCACTGGTGGTAAAATGCACTGGGTTAGGGTCAATGCCTACTTCCGAGCCTCCAGAACATGGACACAGCAACATGCTGCAACACCTCAGGCAGTGGCAGGTGATGTGCAGGTGGACTGTGGACAGCTGCTCAGCTCACAGGCAGAGGCAGCTCATGGGCAGAGGCAGCTCACAGGATCAGCTCTCTTTAGACATGCTCTCTTCCCTGAAGAAGATGGAAGAGGTGGGTGGAGCTAATTTACTAGACGCGGAGGCTGAACACTCTGAATACTGGGGCGGCCGTGTCCTTTGACGTCACTGGTTGCTAGACGCCGGGCGGCAGGCGATTCTAGCAACCAGTGAAGCATGCAGCTGACCAGCATCAGCCCTGCTGTGACCCTGACAAATGTAGTTACTAAGTGGTAGCTGGTGAGTACTCCTGACAACTTGTAACACTCAGGTCGGCTGCCGCCCTCTTAAAGTGCCGCCTGGGATCAATGGTCGCACTGGGTCCCACACAATGTAGGCAGGATATTACATGTAGATTATTGGATCCTTCATCTCCCACAGGCTGGAGGGGTGTGACACAGCCGTGACTGGCAGAACTCTGCCCACACCATGTTATTTCCAAAATATAATAAATATTTGATTTCAAATATATATTTGTATGACAATTTAAAACTTTTTGAACATGTGACCAGCAGCAGAGGACTAGAAGCTCCTCCTGCTTATGTTTCCTTGCAGACAGGCTTTGAAATATCTGGGTCATATGACAGCTGTATATCACATAGGAAAAAGGTACTTGGATTAATCACAGTGCCATCGTCCACATACAGAAATAGAAGGGGCAATGTAAATTAAACAGGGTGTGTTTAGTATCCATTTACGACTAACCTGATTAATGTGTACAAAGCCAAGAGCTCCACTTGCTGATTGGCAATATATACATATTTGATATTTGCATGACCAAAGAAATGTTCAGTCCTGAACATTGTAAATTAAAGAAATGTTAAGAAAACAATAAAAGTTTGTTGTAATTAATTTGTGCAGGAAATATACTGTCTTCAACATAATAATATATATGTAACAATAAAGAAATGCAGAGTCTCATCATGCCAGCCCTAGTGTTAAAAAACAAGAACTGCCCAGGGGTACTTGTCCGCCTTGTCACCATGAATACATTTTGGCAGATTTAATTACAATTTGCCAGTTATTTCTACAGAAGGTCTAGATTTCTTACTTCCAGTAAAACTGTAATTTATCCAAACTATTAGAAATGGAAATGATGCACTGGGTTCTCATTTATCGTAACTAGTATGACTTTAGCTAATGCAATGGAAGATTCTGCTATTTAATGCTTATTTTGCAATTAGACCTTTTTTTTCACAGAATTTTTAATAAAGGTGCTGCTTACTGTTTTGAAAACGCCAGACTTCATTATTTTGCATTAAGTGCAGCATAAGTAACCCTCAAGAAAATGTAGATAGAAATATATGATAGCAAGTCTCTCACAAGCAAACAGTAGATAAATATGCACTTGGAGTAAATGAAAGAGGTTGAAAAAGGACACATGTCTATCATACTTGACCTATCAGCAATGATAGAATTAAAATTCTTGTATCTTTAGAAAACTAAAAGCCAGGGCTTTTTTTCAGCAGAAACGCAGAGGATCGCTGGAGAGTCTATTGATGCTGAATGGTGAAGGATCTATTGTTGCTGGAGTAGGGGGGGTTCAGTTGCTACTGGGAGGAATGTACTGTTGAGGGAGTGGTCTTTTGTTGGCTGCTGAAGGGTCTATTAATGCTGGCTGCTGTGGGATCTATTGTTGCTGGGGTAGGGGGGTTCAGTTGCTGCTGGGAGGAATTTACTGTTGATGGAGTGGTCTATTGTTAGCTCCCGGAGGGTCTATTAATGCTGGCAGCAGGAGAATCTATTGTTGCTGGGGTAGGGGGGTTCAGTTGCTGCTGGGAGCAATGTACTGTTGAGGGAGTGGTCTGTTGTTGGCTGCTGGAGGGTCTATTGATGCTGGCTGCTGGGGGATCTATCGTTGCTGGGGTAGGGGAGGTTCAGTTGCTGCTGGGAGGAATGTACTGTTGAGGGAGTGGTCTATTGTTGGCTGCTGGAGGGTCCATTGATGCTGGCTGCGAGGAGATCTATTGTTCCCAACAGGGGTCCAATACTGCTGGGGTGGCTCTATTGTTGCTAGGGGGGTACTTTGTTGTGGGGGGTCTATTGTTGCTGGTGGGAACTATTTTTGAAAGGGGGTGTATTATTACTGGCTGTAGGGGATACATTTTACAGCTTATTAACAAATTCCATACAAATTACCTAGCACTGTAAAATGATACTTGTTTCTGTATTCTCTAAAAGGGGTGGTGGATATGGGGGGAATCAAGGGATGGTGCTCAGAGGTGGGTAGGGAGTGGAGACAAAAGGGGATTTGAAAGGAGGAGTTCCTGCACCTATTTCCTAAGAAAAAAAAAGCCCTGCTAAGCTACTATGGATTCAGAGGAGGCTGTACTTCTCCTGTGGATCTGCACTCCTGTGACCCGTTTTCAGCAGACAGCAGGCTGAAGCCTGCTGTCGGCTGTCGTCACAGAGCTGGTCCAGGCTGGGGCAAGATCATGATAAAAAAAGTTGGAATCCAGCGACACCTGGCTCGGGTTCTCAGTCTAAAGCCCCATACACACCATCAGATTATCTGCAGATTTTTGTCTTCAGATTTACCAAAACCATATAATATGAGGTCAAACCTTCAGAGTTTCAATTTGTATGCAATCAGGCAGGCCCTTGTACTACATGGTTTTGGTAAATCTGAAGACAAAAATCTGCAGATAATCTGATGGTGTGTATGGGGCTTTAGAGCTGGCAGGGGACAGATGCAGCATTCACCTAGGTAAGTATGATTTTGAAAAAAAACTGAACTTCTATTTTAGGAGCATAACCTGGTTTGTCCTTTCTGTTTGCCAATGGTAATCAGATACTTTCTGGATCAATAATGTACAGTGTTGTTTCATATTAAAAACCAGTTATATTTTGTGCATTTAAATTCATGTTCGTCAATGAACATGGAAAATGATCAAACCACTGAAGTACCTGCTGAAAAAAGGGTCTATAAGTATACTGTGAGCTGTTTATGAATGAATGAATGAATGAAAAACTTATAAAGCGCGGCGCATGCGAACTGAATCGCTTCTGGGCGCTAGTTGTTCGTGTCTCATGACATCAAAAGAGCAGAGTTTTGATCTGTCTTCTGAAAGTCAGGTGGTTTTCCTCCAACCGAATGCTGGTTGGTAAAGCGTTCCATAGTCTAGGACCCTGAAAAGCAAACCTTCTTTCTCCTTTGGACTTGTATTTGGTTTTTGGTACCCTGACCAGATTTTGGTCGGTGGATCGCAGAACGCGATTCGAATTGTGAGGTTCTATCTTGTCGCAAAGATATTGCGGAGCCTTCCCATGGATGCACTTATGTGTCAGGCAGAGTGCTTTAAATGCAATTCTGTCTTTTACTGGCAGCCAGTGAAGGGTTCTCAACGAAGGTGAGATTGATTCCCATTTTTTTTTCCCAGTCACCAGTCTGGCGGCCGTATTCTGAACGACTTGCAGACGGGAGATTTGGTACTTTGGGAGTCCGAGGTACAGGGCGTTAGCATAGTCCAGTCTGGAATTCACGATTGTTCCCACCACGACTGCTACGTCTTCTTTGGGGATAAATGGAATAAGTCTGCGTAGTAGGCGCAACAGATGGTGCGCTCCGCTGACTACTGACCCTATTTGTGCGTCCATTGTCATGAAGGTGTCGAAGATGACCCCGAGGCTTTTGACTTTGGAGCTAGGGGTGATGATTTGGCCCAGAATGGGCGGGGGTGTCCAGGTTGTTGCCAGTTGACTCTTTCGGCTGGCGTGAAACATAAGGAGTTCTGTTTTTGAACTGTTGAGTTTAAGATAACTCTTTGTCATCCAGTTTTCTATCAAAGAGAGACATTTCTCTAAACTGGGATGATGATCCTTTTTGTTGCAGATGCGAAAATACAGTTGCGTATCGTCTGCATAAGAGTGATAGAGTAGTTCTTGGCTACTGATAATATCAAAGAGAGGGCGAAGATAGATGTTGAAAAGCACCGGTGACAGGGGGGATCCTTGGGGGACTCCACATGACACCGTGCGCTTTTCCGACGTGAAAGAACCCAATTTAACTGTTTGTGATCGGTTTTCAAGAAAGGAAGAAAACCATGGTAAATCACCTTATGCGACTTCTGCTACCTTGGCTAGTCGCATCAGTAACAGTTTGTGGTCTACCGTGTCAAAGGCTGCGCTTAGGTCCAGCAGAACCAGGAGACAAGATTCTCCTTCGTCTGCGGCCTCGAGGGCATCGTCCCATATTTTGAGTAAGGCCGTTTCTGTCCCGTGTCCGGGACGGAAGCCTAATTGTAATGGATCCAGTAGATTGTGGGTATCTAGATGCTGTTGCAGCTGTTGTACCACTACTTTCTCCATTATCTTGGAGAGAACATTTAGGCCTGTTATGGGACGGCGGTGAGTTGGGTCCTTGGGATCCAGGTTAGGTTTTTTCAAGATGGGCTGGATTGTGCCCTCTTTCAACAGGGATGGCACTGTGCCTTCCTTAAATGACTGGTTTATAAGCTGTGTGATGGGTGGTGCCAGGATGTCGGCACATTCCTTCAGCAGTTTGGTGGGGATGATATCATTGGGCGATGTGCTGTTCCGCAAAGCACCAATGATATTTTTTGTGGTATCGATGGAGATCGGTTCCAGAGTGAACTTTGTTGATTGTAGAGCGTTTCTGTGGGTGTTTTGTGGTTGATTGACGGTGGGGTTGAGGGGGGTATTGTTTTGCAAGATGCTTTCCCGGATTCTTTCAATTTTGTTGATGAAGAAATCCGATAGTTCATTACAGAACTCTTGGGTGTCTGAGTTGGGGACTTCAAGACATCCTGGATTCATGGTCTGGGTGACCATCTTGAAGAGTTCGCGGGGGCGGTTTAGGGCGCTGTTAATCGCCATAGAAAAATGATGTTTCTTGGCTTTGAAGATTTCTTTATGATATCGTGTTGTTATTGCCTTGTAGATGATGAGGTTATCCTCTGCAGGGCTTCTTTTCCAGGCGGCTTACGCCCTTCTGCGCTCTTGCTTCAGAAGCGACAGCTGGTTGTTGAACCAGCCAGACTTTCTTTTTCGGATGCAGGCTTTGCGTTTCGGTGCTACTAAATCGGCTGACTGTAGCAGGGCTGCGTTTATGGCATCCAGTGTATCTGCGGCTGTTTGATGTGGATGTATTGTTTTGATTCTGTTTCCCAAGGTAGATTTAAAGAGTTCCGAATGGAGCTTCTTCTGAGATCTATATATTATTGCTCAAGGAATGATGGCGCTGCTATCCTGGTACTGGACTGTAACTCACTAGATTGTGGGCAGGTAATTGATCAAATAAGTAGTGTTGGGTTCCTTCCTGTGGTTAAGCTCATGTGTGCAGCCACCATTAGGATGTAAGGTCCCCCTTTTTATTGATGTGCGGTGTGTAACCGCTTGGTCCTCTGTTTATGTGTTGAGATCTAGCCCAGTGTATTGTCACCGGCTTGGGTGCTTTTATCACTGGGGGAATTTTGGAGATTATGAAATTGATTGCATGGTGGTCTGTCCATGGCAATGGTTCATTTTCTAAAATGCTTATTTTCAGATTTTGTCTGAAAATTAGGTCGAGTGTGTGACCTGAAGCATGTGTTGGCCCGCATATAAGTTGCTGTAGCCCTAATCCCTCCAGGTGATCGATGCAGGCATCCGCAATGGGATCCTGTGCGGAGTTGGCCCACAGATTAAAGTCCCCGAGCAGCAAAAGATGTTTGCTGTTAAGGGTATAAGTGGATATGAACTCCGTTAAAGATGGCAAAAACTGCGATTTTGGCCCAGGTGGCCTATAGCAGAGGAGAATGTGAACAGCTCCTGGGGGGAAGTTTGAAGTTGAAGAGTAATGCCGCGTACACACCATCACTTTATGTGATGAAAAAAAACGACACTTTCTGTAAAGTAAAAAATGACGTTTTTGAAACTTCAATTTTCTAAGACGAAGTTGCCTACACACCATCGTTTTCTCACAATGATTTTGCAAAGTGAGGTTACGTTCCACCACGTTTTACCATTGAAGCTTGCTTCATAAGTAGCTTCTGGGCATGCGTGGATGAAAAAACGTCTTAGAAAACGACGTTTTTTGCTACACACGGTCAATTTTTGTGAAGTAAAAAGTGCACTTTTGAAAAACGACACATAAAATTGAAGCATGCTTCAATTTTTTTTGGTCGTTTTTTACAAGACATAAAACGACGTTTTCCCCCACACACAGTCAATTAAAGTGACGTTTTTAAAAACGTCATTTTTTTTCATCACATAAAGTGATGGTGTGTACGCGGCATAAGGGTTTCCATGAATGGAAGAGGATTTTGAAGGGCTGGCTTAGTGATTGTAATGTGATTCTTGTGGATCACCGCCAGGCCTCCTCCTCTTTGCCCTATTCTGTTTTCCGTTATAATGCGATAGTTTTCTGGCACCAATTCTCCGAGAATGGTGTTGCAGTCGTCTGAGAGCCAGCTTTCTGTAATAAAGAGGCAGTCTAGATCGTTTTGTAGTAAGAAATCATGGATTTCTAATCGGTGTTTTACTGCCGATCTTGTGTTGATCAAAGCACATGATATGTGCTTGAGCTGGGTTAAATAGTTTACATTTTTGATGGTCGATCGTCGATCGAATCTCAAAAGTTGCTCTATTTTTAAGGCCTTTTTGGTGACGGCTGGTAATGCTGTTGCGAATTGTCTCAGACCCCGAATAGAGTCCGCAGAGTATCGCAGATTAGCCATTGTCGCCAGTCACATTGTCGTCAGTCTTTCCTAATTGCGGCGGCCGCGAATGAGGCCTGGTCTGGCGCGGATGCGGGAAGAGCCGCGAGACGCCGGACGTGATGGGTGGAAGACTGTCCAAGTGAGCCGTCACTCGTTGAGTCTTCTCTCCCCAATTGGTCCAGAGGAAGGCGAAAAACCCCAGGCGTGCTGTGCCAATCTGCAGCGATCGGGGGAAAAAATTCCTTCCTGACCCCATGTATGTAACTGACACGATCAATTACATGTAGGCAGGGAAACTATCATTGAAAAATTCATGCATAGAGGGACAACAGCACGTGTTCAGCATTTCCAGAGTGTCTGAAAGGTGATCTTTAGCTTGGTACTGCTACTCCCCTGGTGTATAAGCTGAAACTGAATAGTGTGAAAAATAATCATACTTTTCCATTGCAATCTTGAAATTAGTTATTAGTGGCCTTATCAACAGGGACAGCCCATAAGATTTTAAAACATTGACACAAATTAGATCTTCTTTGCTGGCACCCCCTTCCTGCTCAAGCCAATTGTCAGCTTTCAGTGCTGTCGCACTTTGAATGACAATTGCGCGGTCATGCAACACTGTACCCAAACTACATTTTTGTTTTAGGAACATTTGTTTGATTTTCTAAACCAGTGTTTCCCAACTCCAGTCCTCAAGGCACACCAACAGGTCATGTTTTCAGGCTTTCCATTATTTTGCACAGGTGATTTGATCAGTTTCACTTCCTTAGTAATTACCACAGCCATTTCATCTGAGGGAAATACTGAAAACATGACCTGTTGGTGTGCCTTGAGGACTGGAGTTGGGAAACACTGTTCTAAACCATAGTGACAAAAAAATTCAAAGGCGCAGGATGGATTTTTTTTTTTTTCAAATGAACAAGTTTCTAACAATGTATGTGGTTTTTGTTTGGGAAATGAAATTTATTTCAAAATTGAATGTTAAATGTAAACAACATTTACCAAATCATTGAATGTAGAAAGTATTTTTGTATCAATGTTTGGATGAATTAAGAGGAGTTTTCCTTTCTGTGAAGAGAAAGGACCAGAAATAAGGGGGAAATTTCCGCAATGGGACACAGACAGCAGAAAAAAACCCCTCACAGAAGTTCTAACCATTCTATAATGTCCAATGTCCAAAACTAAAAATAAGGTTTTGCCTTTATATGTACTTTAACCACTTGATTCTTTGATAACCTTTAAAATGGCATAGAGACAGTGTCTGTTTGCCCCAGTACCCTTTTAATAACACAGATACTCGGTCATGAGTGGTAAGAACTCTGATGTGATGGTGGAAGGTGTGTAGAGATGGCCCTAGTCTGAGGTCTAAGGCCCCGTACACACGACAGAGTTTCTCGGCAGAATTCACCGAGAAACTCGGTCAAAACCCGGATTCTGCCGAGAAACTCTGTCGTCTGTACAGTTTTGGCTCGATGGAGCCGCCGAGGAGCTCGACGAGAAAATAGAGAACATGTTCTCTATTTTCTCGTTGTTCTATGGGAGAAGGCGGTCCGCCGAGCTCCTCGGCGGCTTCATCCCAGAACTCGACGAGGAACTTGACGTGCTTGGCACGTCGAGTTCCTCGGCCGTGTGTACGGGGCCTCAAGCGTGGAAGAGCTGTAAGAGTGTGAGAGTGTTGAGAGAAGATAGGCTGCACACCCATCGTGTGGTAGGAGGACAGGAAGAGTGCCATCACTTTTACAGAAATGAAAGTGAGGCTTGATTCTCAAACTAGTGGAATTGGTTGACATGAAGGATGCTGGTATCAGTTCGCAATTTCAGCAAAGGCTGGGTATTCCCTGATGAATACAACTCTAAATGCAATAGAAAATATAAGATTGGACTGTATAAACTTGGACTGTTAAGCCCTGTACACACGATCGGTTTGTCCGATGAAAACAGACCGATGGACTGTTTTCATCAAACAAACCGATCGTGTGTGGGTCCCATCGGTTTGTTTTCCATCGGTGAAAAAAAATAGAACATGTTTTAAATGTTCCCTATGGATAATAAAAACAATAGAAAAAAACGATCGTCTGTGTGGAAGTCCATCGGTCAAAAATCCATGCATGCTCAGAATCAAGTCGACACATGCTCGGAAACATTGAACTTCATTTTTCTCAGCACGTCGTAGTGTTTTACGTCACTGCGTTTTTGACTGATGGTGTGTAGGCAAGACTGATGAAAGTCAGCTTCATCGGATATCCGGCGAAAAAATCCATCGGATTAGATTCCATCAGATATCCGATCGTGTGTACGAGTCTTAAGAGTTCTGGTGAGATTATACTGGAGTATGCACTGGGGAGGTAATCCTTGAAGAGTTAAAGCACTTGATAGGATTTTGTTTTTTTGCTGTATAATATATGAGTGTGGTCACAATTAATGTGTCATGAGAGAGAAATATCTTGTCTTAACGGTTCACTGCCTGGGGCTCAGGAAGCACTGACTGCCTCCTACCCTGCTTTGAAAAGTTAATTGTTAGGGATAACATACACCACAAGGACCTTAACCACTTCCCGCCCGGCCTATGGCCGATTTACGTCCGGGAAGTGGTTATGAAATCCTGACAGGACGTTCTAGAACGTCCTGCAGGATTTCATGCCGCGCGCGCCCGTGGGGGCGCGCATCGCGGCGATCGGTGATGAGGGGTGTCAGTCTGACACCCTGCATCTCCGATCTCGGTAAAGAGCCTCCGGCGGAGACTCTTTACCACGTGATCAGCCGTGTCCAACCACGGCTGATCACGATGTAAACAGGAAGAGCCGTTGATGGCTCTTCCTCACTCGCGTCTGAAAGACGCGAGTAGAGGATAGCCGATCGGCGGCTCTCCTGACAGGGGGGGTTCGCGCTGATTGTTTATCAGCGCAGCCCCCCCTCGGATCGCCACACTGGACCACCAGGGATGCCCACCCTGGAGCACCAGGGTGGGCAAAAAAAAAAGCCAGAAAAAAAAAAAAAAAGTCTAAAAAATAAATAAAAAAAAAAGCATAAAGAAAAAAGATGCCAGTCAGTGCCCACAAATGGGCACTGACTGGCAACAATCAGTGCTGCCACCCCAGTGTCCATCAGCGCCACCCCAGTGTCCATCAGCGCCACCCCAGTGTCCATCAGCGCCACCCCAGTGTCCATCAGTGCCACCCCACAGTGCCCATCCATGCCCAGTGCCCACCTAGCAGTGCCCATTTGTGCCACCCATAAGTATCCATCAGTGCCGCCCATGAGTGCCCATCTGTGCCGCCTATGAGTGCCCAGTGCCGCCCATGAGTGCCCATCAGTGCCGCCTATGTGTGCCCATCAGTGCCGCCTATGTGTGCCCATCAGTGCCGCCTATGTGTGCCCATCAGTGCCGCCTATGTGTGCCCATCAGTGTCGCATACCAGCGCCGCCAATCAGTGCCACCTCATCTGTGCCCGTCAGTACTACCTCTTTGATGTCCATTAGTGCCATCTCATCGGTGCCCATTAGTGCCGCCATATCAGTGCCCGTAATTGAAAGAGAAAACTTATTTACAAAAAAATTAACAGAAAAAAATAAAAACGTAATTTTTTTTTCAAATTTTCAGCCTTTTTTTAGTTGTTGCGCAAAAAAAAAAATCGCAGAGGTGATCAAATACCACCAAAAGAAAGCTCTATTTGTGGGGAAAAAAGGACGCCAATTTTGTTTGGGTACAATGTAGCATGACCGCGCAATTGCCATTCAAAGTGCGACAGTGCTGAAAGCTGAAAATTGGCTTGGGCGGGAAGCTGCGTAAGTACCTGGTATGGAAGTGGTTAACCACCTCCCTACCACCATTGTGTAAAAAACAACAGGGAGAAGGAGGTCTATTTCTGGAGTGGCATTTTTTAACTATCACTCCAGAAAAAGCCCTAGGGTAACCAGTGTGCCCATTAATAGGTGTTCTCCGACATGCCGATTTGAGTTGCTCTATACTTTATGGTTGCTGTGAAGACGATCAAACAATCACAAGCGTATAAACAGTACAGTTGTTTACAACAGAGAGCCCACCCCTTCTCATAACAGAGGAAATAATAAATGATCATTCATTAGTTCCAGAACTTCCAAAGCAAAAGTAGCAGATTTACGGTGGTGGGGTGAAGGGGTGGAGGGGGGTATTTTGAGTGTGGGGGTTGTTTGTTTAACCCTTTCACTTCCTCTTCTCTCCTGTTTGTACTGTCTTGGCATTTTATTTGCTAAGTTTTATAACACAATATATTTGTAACTTGGAGGATTTTTTTTCAACATTTTTGGTCTTGAAGTGTTTAATAAATACCACCAAATGTAAAACCCCAAAAAAGAGTATAAGATTAATTTGGGTACACTATTGTATAAATTAGTATTTGTCAGTCAAACTATGAAAGCACTGAACATCGAAAAGGGGTATATAGTGGCTGATACTCAAGTGGTTAATGTGCTGTAGAAATGTTGAGGAAGTAACTAAAGGGATGGGCAATCCAGGTGGTACATATCATCACAGAAGCAATAGACACAGTGAGGCTGATTTTTTTTAAAGGAGAGAATGTTTCCTCAAAAAGTTTTGTGAATATTTAATTAAATTATGCAATCACATGAAATGCAAATTCCTGTTCACTTTAAATACCCAATCATTCACAGAGGCTTTTCACATGATTGGATAATTGAGGGGAATATTCATACAACTTTTAAGTGAAGATTCTCTACTCTTTTAGTTAATCAAGTCAGATCACTGTGTGTCACATAAATGTGCTGATATGAACTGCATTATTAACCGTCCCATGTATTATTCAGGCAAATACCTTAACTATTGTGTAGGAAAGCCAGTAGCAGCACATATGCATACTTGATATTCAAATACAGTGTACTGCAACAAAGCATTGTCAGTATCTGTGGTGATGGGGGTTCTGTGTGGCCAGGGCAAGAAGAGACTATGACAATTATATTTGACTGCATGCATATACCGTAGCACCATTGTCTTTGTATGAGCACCTTTAACCACTTAAGACCCGGACCTTTAGGCAGCTAAAGGACCCGGCCAGGTTTTGCGATTCGGCATTGCGTCGCTTTAATAGACAATTGCGCGGTCGTGCGACGTGGCTCCCAAACAAAATTGGCGTCCTTTTTTTCCCACAAATAGAGCTTTCTTTTGGTGGTATTTGATCACCTCTGCGTTTTTTATTTTTTGCGTCAATTTTGAAAAAAATGCAATAGTGTTTACTTTTTGCTATAATAAATATCCCCAAAAAATATATAAAAAATCATTTTTTTTCCTCAGTTTAGGCCAATACGTATTCTTCTACTTATTTTTGGTAAAAAAAATCGCAATAAGCGTTTATCGGTTGGTTTGCGCAAAATTTATAGCGTTTACAAAATAGGGGATAGTTTTATTGCATTTTTATAAAAAAAAATTTTTTTACTACTAATGGCGGTGATCAGTGATTTTTTTCATGACTGCGACATTATGACGGACACTTCGGACAATTTTGACACATTTTTGGGACCATTGTCATTTTCACAGCAAAAAATGCATTTAAAATGCATTGTTTACTGTGAAAATGACAGTTGCCGTTTGTGAGTTAACCACAAGAGGGCGCTGAAGGGGTTATGTGTGACCTCATGTGTGTTTACAACTGTAGGGGGGTGTGGCTGTAGGTGTGACGTCATCGATTGTGAATCCCTATAAAAGGGATCACACGATCGATGCCGCCACCACAGTGAAGAACGGGGAAGCTGTGTTTACATACAGCTCTCCCCATTCTTCTGCTCCAGACTCCAGCGGCGATTGGGTCCCGCGGTCCCGGTCACGGCGCTTCGGACCGGGTCGGGTCGCGGGCGGGTACTAGCACAGGACGTACCTGTACGTGCATGTGCCCAGCCGTGCCATTCTGCCGACGTAAATGTGCAGGAGGCGGTCCTTAAGTGGTTAAAGAGAATATTGTGCTATTTTATCCACCACAATCTTCCTTTATGTGTCCCTCTCTGTACCCCTCACCCTCCATTTTTCCCCCCTATATTAGTTGTTTGCTTTTTCAACTAGATGCAGGGCCAGTTTTAGATAAATTGGGGCCCTGGGGAAGACTCAAAACCAGGACTCTCTTGACTGTAATACTGTACTGCAGGTGCTTTGACACATCCCACTTCATAGGGTACAGAATATTCATTGCAAGATGTGTTAAAAGTTTAAATTTGAGTAAAATTTGGAATGCTACACTATGAGTGTTTTTGTATTCTAAAATACAAGGAGAAGAGAACAGAGGAGTGATTGGAGGAAAAACAGAAGTGGCGGAAACCTGGCATAGGAATGGATATACAGTGACACAGGAATGATCAAAACGCATGTTATAACTTCTAATAATATAGAGCTCAAATGATTACAGCAAATGCAGATCAGTCTGTTCAAGAAATACGGTTGTGTCCTAAATATAAGATCTTTGAAACTTAATGTATGCTCTATGGAAAGCCTCCAAATATTTTGCACCAGGGGCAAAGATGGAGTTCATACCAGATACATTTGAATGTCTCTGGAGAACTTTAGGAAGAATATACAAAAGAGAGTTAATTGGTTATTTTGGTTGTCAGTATGTTGCTAATTTCCCATCAATAATACCAGTCTTCAGATCACCATTCACCATCATCTGCCTTTGAATCTCAAAAAAAAAAAAAAACTGATTGATATTTAACTTTTAGCATGTAGAGGTATCCAACAGAAGAGAATAGTTGTATTTAACGTAATCGGTCCATGATTGCTCCTTCCTTGGTGGGAGATTTCCAAATTAGGCCCTCATCCTTAGGTTAAGGTTTATTGTTTTTCCTCACTGAGATTCCACTTAAATCCCTGGATTTGTACTAGTCAGGATTGTTTCTCAAATGCATACATATCTCACCTACAAATAAAACTTTTCAATCACTAAATAAGTTGGAGGGTTAAAAGAATAAAAAAGACGGAGTTTAGGCCATCAAGATTTGGACAATCATCCGCCCTCTGATTTGTTTCTCATTTTGGCATTATAGAAAAATTATAAATTAAGATGTACAGTATGTCTAAAAAACCTCTGTAATTCAACATCTAATTCAAAGAAATCAGAAAGAAACGCCGGTCAAAAGCATAGTCCAAGTTCCAAGACTGATTTTTGTTCCTCTGTGAGTTGTATAGAAGAGATGTTCAGAACTAAAGAGACCGACTGTTATGGAGGTGTCATTGCTTCTTCCCATTGTAGAGGTTAAAATTCATTTGTTTGCCTTTTCCATCACCACACCTGAACATTTCTTGTTTTCTTTTGCAGAATCCTCCATTGAAGCTTTACCTGTGGCCGATTCCAAAAATCTTTTGAGGTTTCTTTATCCGTTATCTGTGGCACTGTCTTATGTCTCCTTCGGCACACATGACCCATCAAATCACCATAAGAGGATTGATTCTGAAATAGTTGCTGCACCTATAGCCCGTCGGATAATCAACGGCATCGTGTTGAAATATCGCTTTTTAGTGACTTCTATATTACTACGGTGATTCTTCAATATATAATATATAATTTTGTTTAATTCTCAAATGAAATCTACACGTCTTCATTCCTTAGGGCTGTTTATCAGTAATGGGGGTGGAATTTATGTGTATGTTTGAACCAATTTAGTTCCTCGTCGTTTCCTCTAGTTGCAGAAGTGGGGTTGGTCCTACACTGTCTTGTTCCTTAATAGGGTTAGTGTTGATTGGCATTGGGAAGTGTAGTTGATGTGGTAAAGCTAATGTAGCTCCTCACCAGGTTCACTGTGTAGAGGTCCGGGATTCAGTTGGTTTGGCTCAGTGGTAGAAATTCAGACTTAGAGGTCCTTGATTCAATACTGGGTGCCCTATGTGTGGTTTAGTCTTTGGGTCATGTGATACTGTTCAGCAATCATAGACACTGGAGAGTTTAGCCGGTGTATTTACAATTATTACACTATTAATCAAGTCTGCTGTGTTAAGTGAGTATGGTTATGATGTGATTCAGTGGGATTGGGTGATATTTATATTTTGTAAAAGGTTCACCTTTAAATCTGTCTCTTCTTTTTGGAGGCTCTGGTTTTGATTGAATGTAGGCTGTATTTCTTTTTTTACTGATCATAGTTGCAGTTCCTCATCAGGTCCACATAATGCTATCTGATTGGTTCATATGTATTGATGTGGTCTGTGATTCGCTATGGGAGTATTTAAACATGTATTAGTATTCTGTGTTTGTACTTGACTGGCTGGATAAAAGGGCTAGTGTGGACACTACCAACATTACAATTTTTTTATCTTTTGCTGCAAAATGTTCTGGTTGACCCTGTGGATGCTGATGGGTTGGTGAGTACGTTATTGGGGCTGTTTGGTGTACTGTGCAATTTAGTGGATTGGTCACCCATGCCTTTCCTCTAAATTATGTCAAGGATGGGACTCTACAGGCACCATTGGGAAAAAGATCACGCTGCCTGTTAATGCCTTTTACATAGCCAGGTGCTGGAATGCTGGGCTTTCCAGCACCCAGCATCCACTTGTACTGCATACAGCAGCTTCCTCTGCCTGGCTTGTAATGAGAAAGGCCTACATGTAAGGACTTTTTATTGCAGGGGCTAGTCTATGGCAACCAGGGGCCATTGTTTGTTTATTAATGAAAGGACACATAAAAAAGGGAGTATTAATTTGGTAAAAAGTGGGAAGAAATATATACAAGAGTTTTAATGATTTTTGTTCATGTATTTTTTATGGGTTTATTGTAACTGGCACAGTTTTCATCATGTTTTACAATAAGGGAAACTGACGTACTGTATATTAGCATTTTTTTTATTTACACACTT
Source organism: Rana temporaria (assembly GCF_905171775.1). NCBI lineage: Eukaryota > Metazoa > Chordata > Amphibia > Anura > Ranidae > Rana > Rana temporaria. The sequence goes on along the minus strand of NC_053492.1, from coordinate 262,019,619 downwards.
GTCACATTATATAGACACAAGCATATATGTAATATGTACCACATACACAAACATGCATATAGTTCTGCACTGTACACACAAACATACACAATATCTGCACATCACACAGACACATACACACCATCTGAACATTACACACAAATACACACACTGGGGTGGATTTACTAAAGGCAAACAGATAGTATACTTTACAGAACTTAATAAATGAGAGGAACTTCTGCTGACTGCCACCATCCAATCATGTGCAAGGAAAAATGCATTTTTTGCAAAGTGAAGCTTCATCTCGTTTACTAAGCTCTGGAGCAACTGCACTTGCAGTCTACTTACCTTTAGTAAACCATATGCTCATTACACACAAGCATACACATAGCACTGCCTTACATACATATACATACATAGATAGGATAAGGAATAGGGTTAACTGTTAGCAATATATTTTACCTGTCAGAAGATTTGTCATTTTCTACAGAGCTAGGGGTAGATTCACGTAGAATGGCGTATCTTTGTGCAGGCGTAACGTATCCTATTTACGTTACGCCTCCGCAACTTTTACAGGCAAGTGCCGTATTCTCAAAAGAAAGTTGTGGCGGCGTAGCGTAAATAGGTCGGCGTAAGACCGCCTAATTCAAATTGTGAACAGGTGGGCGTGTGTTATGTAAATTAACCATGACCCGACGTGATTGACGTTTTTCACGAACGGCGCATGCGCCTTCCGTGGAATTTCCCAGTGTGCATTGCTCCAAAGTACGCCGCAAGGACGTATTGGTTTCGATGTGAATGTAAATGACGTCCAGCCCCATTCACGGACGACTTACGCAAACAACGTAAATTTTTCAAAATTCGACGCAGGAACGTCGTCCATACTTAACAATGGTACGCCGCATGTACGCCACCATATAGCAGGGGTAACTTTACGCCGGGAAAAGCCTAACGTAAACGGCGTAACTGTACTGCGTCGGCCGGGCGTACGTTCGTGAATTTGCGTATCTAGCTGATTTACATATTCTAGGCGTAAATCAGCGTACACGCCCCTAGCGGCCGGCGTAAATATGCAGTTAAGATCCGACGGCTTAAGAGACTTACGCCGGTCAGATCTAATAGAAATCTATGCGTAACTGATTCTATGAATCAGGCACATAGATACGACGGCTCAGACTCAGAGATACGACGGCGTATCTGGAGATACGCCGTCGTATCTCCTTTGTGAATCTGGGCCCTAGTTTTTTGATCTGAGCAGCCTCTGCCAGACAGCCCAGACAGGTGCATTATTATCTCTACACTTCTAGCCAGTGAATGGACAGTAAAAGAGCAGCAGAATAGTGGTGGGGTCATCCTTCTGCTCTCTATTTCTGTAAGCATATTCACTTTGTGATTGTCACAGTGCAAAGCAATTAATACCTAATTACCTCAGAGTGCTGCCCTCTCTCTCCCAGTCTGGGTCCTGCTGTATTTGAGAATATGGAAGACTAATTCAAGACAAATGCATATATTTTTTCTAGTTCAATATTAAAATAAACGTAATGATTTTAATTAATCCTTAATTAATAACAATAATAAAAATAATTAAAACTGAGTTAAATGGCATTTACCCACCTGCAGTTCAGCCTTAAGGGTTAGAAATTTATTTAAATGCTGAGTGTTAAGGTGCAATATTCAGGATTAATTATGGCTAGGTTTTACTGTTAGGCCTGTATTCTATTGGTCAGCTTAAGTATTAAAGTATATCCAAGCCCAAGAACAAAAATATCATATATTTCAGCTTACCTGTGCTTAGATGTGGTGGCTGCATTAATTTACTTTTTCCAGGCTTTTAACGGACGTTCTTTCATCCTCGGACAAGAGAAGGTCTGTGATAGGCGGAACACTGAATACAGTGTCTGTTGGGAAACTGAGTCCGAGGATGAAAGAATGTCCGTGATAGGTGGAACACTAAACACAATGTCAAACGCCTATCATGGAAAGGGGCGGGACCAGGAAGAAGCCGCAAGTTTTAAAAAAATGGACGCCCGCAGCCCCTCAGGTACACTGACTAGAGTATAAGCTGAGAGGGGTATTTTCAGCCCTAAAAAAAGGGCTAAAAAACTTGGCTTATACTCGAGTATATACGGGTAATAAGAAACACATACCTACATTCAGTCCATAATCAGTTCAGGGACTAGCAAATTTAACAGATCCCTTTATGTTTGTGTGGCTTTAGTTAATAGGGAGTTTTACTAGTCAAATAGCACAGACATTGTTTGAATGAAAATAATTTTGAGTGACTGTGGTCAGCCTATGGCACTGTTCTTTGGTGGGTATCATGATAAATGTGATATATTGATAAGCATGATCTCATTGGAGTGAACAAACATTGTTTCAGTTACCTGGAATTGTCTTTTATGTTATAGAGCCATTTTTACTTAACAGTAAAAGAAGATTATCTCTTTTGCAAAACAAATTACATGGTATTCAAAGATATCGATCTTCTCCAAGATCCATTGGGTGTGTATATACAGTATGTATGCATATATAGTGAATAATATTGATCTTCTAGTATAAATGTTCTGAATTACTTTATGGTTTCTATTAAAGATCACACAAGGCAGCTGAGAGTATATGGCTCATTTTCATGACTGATCTCTCTTTTCACTGTGCTCTTCAGTGTTTTGTCTTTTTTTTTATTTGTTGGTAGATTTTTCAAAAATGTAATGTAATGTTTCAGAACTATTTTTAAGGCTCAATCATATTTAGAAATAATGACACCATGAACCCTTAATTATTAACTAAGTCAAAGTCCTTTAATTAGCTCCATAGGTCATATATATGGTTTTAGTTTTATCAATAGTTTCATGATTCAACAGAAGCTGTATTGTGGTTCCTTCAGTGAAAAACTGCAGACATGATTCAGTGACTTGACATGGCATGTCAAGACTCATAGCAATCCACCAGAAAAAAAACTTGCAGCTTAGTACAGTTAGATGAAAGCTGACTAATGAAATTAATTATTTTAATTTATCCCATATAGTGCACCTTGTAGACCATATGGGGTTGCGTTACCAAAATTGGAAAAAGCTAAATTTGGTGCCTCTGTCCATGGTAGCCGATCAGTTCCTAACTTCAGCTTGTATTTTAATAGAGCACCTGAAGAAGTGCGTCAGTCGTGAAACAGGTTGAGGTGGATCTAGAGCTGGACTTACCCATCTCAGACTGTAGCCTTCCACAATATTTTTTTTATCTTGAGACAAATTAGTGCACATCTACCAAGAGGGATAGTCAGCTGGCCCACATTTCATCTTTGATTGGGTATTATACCAGTGACTTTGTATGTTGTTTATCACACAAATTTATTTTAACTATAGTCTTTTTAAAGTTTATGTTGAATAAAGCTAAACCATTTTTAAACTGTTAAACCAGTTGTCTTCAAGATTAGGACACCGTTTACTAATTGATGTCCGCAGTACCTCCCAATTAGGCTTTGACAGAAATCCTGGAACCTGAAGGTTTCTTTTCAGAGCTGCACCAGTTTTTGCACGCTCCCATTTTAGTAAATCCACCCTATGTGTTGTAATATTTAAAAAATGAGCCCTGCATCATGGTCAGCTAATCTACTGACCATGTTCATGAGTGTGTATCCCACATTCAAAGATGAGGCAAATAACCTTGTTTGCTATGTCACTCCAAACCTCTTGTACGTAGACTGGGAAGGTTATGGTAGAAGAATGATAATGCCGGAAGAATCCAAATTATGTTCTGTGCTTGCTTACTAATACGATTCTTGGAACTAGTTCTTGGAACTAGATCTACTTTAATCACAAGATTTTACCTAGAATTTCTTTAAAATGTACATTCCAAGAATGTATGGATAGAATAATCCAGCGTGTCACAAAATACACACAGTTTACCTTAAAGGGATACTGATTTATAAAGGGCAATGAAGTGGGTGTAAGTGGGTGCTTCTTTCGGGGAGTTACAAAAAATATAGCTGTATATTTAAAAACACACAGTCAGATGTAAACCTTTTCTCCTTATAAGTGCTAAGATTTATGAATGTTCTCCTCTTTTACACAGTGTCTAATAGCCATACAGTTCTGAAATGTATCTGTGAGTAATTACTATCATCTCATTAGTAAAACTATATAAGCAGACATACAAAAAAAAGACTAAATATTCAATAGATGTTTGTCCATTAACATTTATGTGCATAATATGTCTTTTAAGTGAACTGAAATGAAAGAAAATCCTAAATTGCCTAAATGATGTTAAATACACTGGCATGTATAGAACACAGTTATTTTTACAGTGCTAAGTAAAAACAAATCCAGAGATTCATTGTATTAAACGATTAAAGGCTCCAAGTTCCAGCAGTGTATGTATTATTGGATAGACATCATATGCATATTTCAGTTTCACACAATGTTTCCTTTGGGAATAAAAATACATTTAAAGAATGCTGAGTACACAGTGTCCACCGCAGTGTAAAGCTCTCTGATCTTTACAATGCATTGTTTTGTTTTAAAGAGAAAAGGGGTTAAAGCCATGATATTTACTTTCCAAAATATATATTCTATACCAGTGGTATTCAAACTGTGGCCCAGGAGCCAGATGTGACCATTTGCTTGCTTTTACCTGGCCCTTGGTTCACTGTTTTCATCCACTCATACCAACAATGGGGCATTCCCCCCACTGACACCAATGAAGGGGCAGAATTCCTCCCAATGACACCAACAATAGGGCACACATCTTCCCAATGAAACCAAAGATAGGGCACATTTCCTCCCAATGACACCAACAAGGGGGCCCAATGACACTAAATATGAGGCACAGTCCCTCCCACTGGCACAAGAGATGTAACGCTGTTCCTTCTACTGACCCAAAGGTGGGGCATTGTTTATTCCCACCGATATCCAGACCTTTTTTACTCCCAAAAACCACAGTCAGACCCCTCTTAAGTCTGAAGGAAAGTAAACTGGCCCTCTCATTAGAAAGTTTGGAGACCCCTGTTCTATACCATGCTTTCTTTTGGCCCTCAGTGATTTATAACAGTATGTGTTCTATTCATAAAACATTTTTTGGATGAACATGACAGACATTTGTCCAGGCTCGACGACTTTTCCCCATTTCTCTAATCAATGACTTCCTATAATCGTCAGCTCCATTTAGTGACCAAAATGCAGTATATTTTCTGATTGAGGTATTTAAAAAAATATATCACATTTTGACCTTTAGATGGAATGAAGGATCAAGGGAAATAAATAGGATTAGGGAAAATATGGGGAAAATTTTCAGATCCTGGAAAAATGCTTGTGACATTTGTCCAGCTAATCTTTTATAAATAGACCCTTTTGTGTTTTCCCCAATATTAGGTAGAAGCACAGATGCAATAATTAGTAAAACAGGGACTAAAGCTCCGTACACATTGTGATAATGGCCGGTTCGACATTTGGCCCATGTGTAAGTGAGCCGGTCCATCAGGAGCTGGCTGTTTGAGTGGCTTCTTTCAGACAAGCATGCTGGAAAACCAGCAGCCTACCGGCTCCTGGTCAACGCTTTTAGCCAATGCCTGAGAGCGCTGATCAGGGTGTTCTGGCGGGAGGGCCATCCCCCTGTCAGAACACAACAGCACAGTGGGGGAGATCACTGTATTAAAGTCAGATCGTTAGTACAGCTGCTCTGACTGGAGCTGTGGCGTTTTTTTTTTCCGTTCAACCAGCTGGGTTAAAGGAAAAATAACTATTAGTGTGTAAGGCTCACAATACACATTACAATCTAACTGTACAATTTCAGTCCAACTAAGCTTGGATCTACTGAAACTATGTATTATCCAATTAATTTGTTTCCAATTAGGAAGCTTCTTGCACTACATGGAAATAAGATGTCAGTCTCTGAATCTGGTGGTTTTGAGCTGCCTTGGTTGATAGCCTATTGTCTATGTTGCTCTGGTAGTCAGACACTACCATCCAAGGCCCATCAGGAAAATAAGAATCGTTTGTGTGTAGGTAAGTGCTACTGATTGCACATGCAGTCAGCTCTTGTCTACACACCCAAATACTAAAGAAACCCTATAACGGACTTCAGCTAAAACACTTTTTTTAAGGAGGAGTCTATAATTAGCTGTTACAGTAGAATGCTGGGTCTTTCTGAGCTTGCTGCTCCCTCCAACATTCTTATTAATGAATTATGATGGGCAGCCTTGCTTGCCAATAGGAATGTACATAAGGTAGGAAGGGTCAAGTTTTGTCACTTACTACCTGCAGTTTTTTTAATTACATATTTTTTTAATGTCAATTTAATAGACAAACATAAATGTGTATTTTGCTGAAAATTAGATATATGATTCTCTCTGTTTTCCCTATTAGGTCTTGTTTGTTGCATGAATATTTCTTTAATTGCTGTGAAAGATCAAAGTTTGGGGATGCAATCTCCTAGAATTCCTGGCAGAAAACGAGGGAGGCCCCCACTCCACTCCAGTCCTCTGAAAATGACAGTCCATAATATCTATTCTGGCTCAGCTGGATCCATCCCACCTGTTAAAATTCCAAAGAAGAGAGGAAGGAAACCTGGTTTTAAGGTACAAACCATCTCTAAAATGAAATGTAATTTTATATAGTGATTAACCTTTGCGATATCTGTAAAGGAATAAATGCTGAAGCAGCTGTTGTATAGTGATCAAGCCGGTATGCTTTTATAGTTAGAGTGGGTTTTTTACTAAAACACTGTGCTGTGACTGCAAACAGTAGCCTTGCTTGGTTGGTGATACAAGGGCATCACTGTTATTGAGGCAGGCAAGCAGGACTTCTAGCAAGGCAGACAATGTCCTTGCAATAGATAGTAGAGAGTAAAACAGGCACTTTTTATGTAACCTGTGTGCTACCATAGAAGGAATATTTTTTTATCTTAATGCCCCCCTAACACTTACCTGAGGTCCCTCTCTGTCCAGAGATTTCCACGAGTGTCTCAGCCATTCGAGATTCTCCCTCCTGATTGGCTGAGACACAGAAGTGATGCCATTGGCTCCCGCTGCTGTCAATCAAAGTCAGTTAGCCAATCAGGAGAGAGAGAGAGGGGGCAGGCTAGGTCAGGCTCCCTGTCTAAATGGACACAGGAAGCTGTGACTCAGCTTGGGTGCCCCCATAGCAAGCTGCTTGCTGTCGGGGCACTCAACAGGAGTTAGGGGCCAAGATCACAGAAGAGCGACCCGAGAAGAGGAGGATCTGGACTGCTCTGTGCAAATCCACTGCAACAGAGCAGGTAAGTATAACATGTTTGTTATTTTTATAGGAAAAAAAGAGACTTTACAATCATTTTAACATGTGTACTGGAACTAACCAATGTTCTAAATTAAATGTGTAATGGTTTTGTACATATGTCCTTTATGTATTATGGTCAAGAGTGAAAAATATATTTGTTAGCCAGAAAAATATGAAATATTGTATATTTTTATTTTGTGTTCTCCCTTTGAGCAACCAATTGAAGATTGTGGCTCCCTTTGCTATTTATGAAGCTCTGTTGACCAAGCTTCAATTTACAGACAAGTGGATGAGTGATATATCCTTTATTGAACTTCACTATATGAAGTTTATATCAGACAAAGTGAAACAATTGCCAGGCAGCTAGTGCTGTCCCCAGCTCTTTTTCTAACCCCAGTGCTTTTGGAAAACCTTTGTCATATATTAAATGTTGATGTGCAAAAACAGAGATTGTATACATATTTACAATGCATATAACACAGTTTGGCAACCTCTAAACCTTAGCCAAAAAAAAAAGGTCCAAAACCATTGTACAGCAGTTTCCCTTTAAAGGAGAAGTATGGGTTTTGAGTTTTTCCCATATTTATACTTACATCGGTGGATGGAGCATCAGACTGATGCTCCAGCTGTCCCCCGCTGTCTGTGCACTGAGAACCAAGCCACAAACATCGCCGTTGTCAGCCTCTTTCCTCTCTGCTTCTCCACACTCATTGGAGCGCTGAGCCGTGGAGGGGTGGGGAGATGCTGTCCCAGTGTCTCAGCGGCTCACTGATACGCTGAGACTGCTATCAATCAGGGCAGCTGGCGGATCCCAACTTGGGAAGTCGTGATGACGTGCTGCCCCCACTGATGGCAGTGATGTCAGAGGAGAGCAGACTTCAGGCCGCTCTCCACTGAAAACTGGCCACAGGAGTGCAAAACGAATTGCACTCCTGTGACCCAGAGGAGAAGCCCAGCCTAAAAAGCTCAGGCTGGGCTTCTCCTTTAAGCCTTTCAGTGATGGCTTTATTTATTAAGCATCAGTTCAGGGGTAGCAGGTAGTCAGTGTTTTCCTTCACCCTTCCATGTACTTTGCAATAATAAGTACAGGCATAGAGTGATAGTTTCTCCTCTTTTTGTCTTCCTCAAACACGTGTATGATGAGAGTTGTGGACAAAAGGGGACATGATGATTTAATGCATTTGTTCACTGATCCTGATTATTAGAGAAGGGGCACTGGCAGCATCTGATCTGGGAGCGAAAAACACTGATGACATGGTCATTGATTCCCCTGCTATTCTGCAGTGAGTAATTTATCTGTTTATAAGGCAATCCAATATTAGGTCAATACTGCATGTGATGTAGTAGTGTTAGAGAGCTGAGGAGACCTCAGTCATATCATTTGGCCTTAATTATACCTAACTGTGTTCATAAAAAAGGCAAGCACACCTACACACTACTCTTTAATTTTAGAAACACTCAACCTACATTTAACTGCAGTTTCATGTTTGGAAATCTCATTTCTGCATAGATACTCCATGCAGGTTTATGGGTAACAGAAAATGATTCATTCAGATTAGGACATACATCTGTATGCTAAACTTGTACATCTGTACAGATGGCATGATTATATGAACAAATGTTTTCTGCAATAAACCATATATTTATGCTCAACTTATATTTTGTATCGACCACTGGAAACAAAAGACGAAGTACATTAAACAGCACGTGAGAATCTAGCCAATGTAGTTTAACTTATGAAGAGACAAGCTCAAAACAATGTCATGGATAAAAAACAAAACAAAAAAACTGAAGCATATTTGTAGAATAGGAAGCATGAACTGCAAATGAGTCCTTAATAGGGATGCTATAAAATTCCCCATTTCTATATTATGTTTATGCAAAGTTATTAACCAGTGACTCCAAGTGTAAAGCATTAAAACCAATTGCCGAATTGAAATTGGTAAATTGATGAGCTTAACTCCGCTTTATGATTTACTGCTGGGGCGTTGGGCTTCAGCAAAATGGCAGCCTCCGGCAAGAAGAATCAGGAGCAATGCTGGAGGCAATTTACAGCACAATCATTTTGGTAGCATTATTATTAATGTGGAATGAATGGGCCAAATTCTCAAAAAGTCTGCGTAACTTAAATTTCAGCAGTTAAGTTACACTGACTTAAAATTTCTACCTAAGTGCCCGATCGTCAAAGCACTTAGGTAGAAATTTCACGCCGTGTAACTTAAGTGCCGCCGTCGTAAGGCGGTCCTCCTCTCCTGGGGGCGTTTAAAATTTAAATGAGGCGCGCTCCCGCGCCGGCCGTACTGCGCATGCGTGTGACGTAATTTTCCTAAAGTGCAGCGCGCGAACGTAATTAACGCCGGGCGGCTTTGAGAATTTCGACGGGACACTAAAGTTGCGACGGGTGAAAAAAAAAGACGCGCCGGGAAAACAAATGATTATAAAAAAAAATGACAGTGTCGCTCAGCATGCATTCCTGAGAGGGTGAACTCCATGCCAATTTTCAAAGAAAAAAACGGCATGGGTTCCCCCCCCAGGAGCATACCAGGCCCTTAGGTCTGGTATGGGTTGTAAGGAGACCCCCCCACGCCGAAAAATTGACGTAGGGGGTCCCCCTACAATCCATACCAGACCCGTATCCAAAGCACGCTACCCGGCCGGTCAGGAATGGGATTGGGGACGAGCGAGCGTCCCCCCCCCTCCTGAGCCGTGCCAGGCCGCATGCCCTCAACATGGGGGGGTTGGGTGCTCTGGGGCAGGGGGGCGCACTGCGGGCCCCCCCACCCCAGAGCACCCTGTCCCCATGTTGATGAGGACAGGACCTCTTCCCGACAACCCTTGCCATTGGTTGTCGGGGTGTGCGGGCAGGGGCTTATCGGAATCTGGGAGTCCCCTTTAATAAGGGGGCCCCCAGATACCGGCCCCCCACCCTAAGTGAATGGATATGGGGTACATCGTACCCCTACCCATTCACCTGGAGGCAAAAAGTAAAAGTTATTAAACACACAACACAAGGCTTTTTAAAATAATTTATTATTCTGCTCCGGATGCCCCCCCTGTCTTCGTTATTAGCTCAATTACCAGGGGGGGCTTCTTCTTCCACTCTCCGGGGGTCTTCTTCCACTCTCCGGGGGTCTTCTCCGCTCTCCGGGGGGGGGGTTTCTTCTTCCGCTCTCCGGGGGGGGCTTCTCCGGACTCCGGGGGGCTTCTTCCATCTTCTCCCCTCTTCCGCTGTTGACTCGGCGAACCCCGGTTCTTCTGCAGCTCTCCGGTGCCTTCTTCTTCAGCGCTGGCTGCCTGCTATGTTTGTGTGTTAGCTCAATTTCAAACAGGCAGCCGGCGCGGTCTTCTGTGACGCCAGGGTCTTCTCTTCTGTTCTTCCGATGTTGCCTCGTCGCCTGTTGTCGCTGTAATGATGGAAGCGCGCCTTGCATCACATTTATATAGGCATCACCGTCCCATCATGCTCCGGCAGGTACCCACGTGGTGGGTGCCTACCCACGTGCACCCACCACGTGGGTACCTGCCGGAGCATGATGGGACGGTGATGCCTATATAAATGTGATGCAAGGCGCGCTTCCATCATTACAGCGACAACAGGCGACGAGGCAACATCGGAAGAACAGAAGAGAAGACCCTGGCGTCACAGAAGACCGCGCCGGCTGCCTGTTTGAAATTGAGCTAACACACAAACATAGCAGGCAGCCAGCGCTGAAGAAGAAGGCACCGGAGAGCTGCAGAAGAACCGGGGTTCGCCGAGTCAACAGCGGAAGAGGGGAGAAGATGGAAGAACCCCCCCGGAGTCCGGAGAAGCCCCCCCCGGAGAGCGGAAGAAGAAACCCCCCCCCGGAGAGCGGAGAAGACCCCCGGAGAGTGGAAGAAGACCCCCGGAGAGTGGAAGAAGAAGCCCCCCCCTGGTAATTGAGCTAATAACGAAGACAGGGGGGGCATCCGGAGCAGAATAATAAATTATTTTAAAAAGCCTTGTGTTGTGTGTTTAATAACTTTTACTTTTTGCCTCCAGGTGAATGGGTAGGGGTACGATGTACCCCATATCCATTCACTTAGGGTGGGGGGCCGGTATCTGGGGGCCCCCTTATTAAAGGGGACTCCCAGATTCCGATAAGCCCCCGCCCGCAGACCCCGACAACCAATGGCAAGGGTTGTCGGGAAGAGGTCCTGTCCTCATCAACATGGGGACAGGGTGCTCTGGGGTGGGGGGGCCCGCAGTGCGCCCCCCTGCCCCAGAGCACCCAACCCCCCCATGTTGAGGGCATGCGGCCTGGCACGGCTCAGGAGGGGGGGGACGCTCGCTCGTCCCCACTCCCATTCCTGACCGGCCGGGTAGCGTGCTTTGGATACGGGTCTGGTATGGATTGTAGGGGGACCCCCTACGTCGAATTTTCGGCGGAGGGGGGTCTCCTTACAACCCATACCAGACCTAAGGGCCTGGTATGCTCCTGGGGGGGAACCCATGCCGGTTTTGAATTTTAAAATTGCCGTGGAGTTCTCCCTCAGGAATGCATACCAAATGCCGTCGCTGGAATGGGCCTTTACAATGTGTGACTAACTTTCCACATTATAAAACCAGCCCTAGTTTTGCGCAGGCAAATTCGGAACTTACGCAGAAATCAAAGTGCTGAAATGCTTTGAAAATCTGCTTAAGTCCTCATTTGCATACGCAAAGCTGCATTTCAATGAGAAATGCCCCCA